>NW_003546494.1:122684-142248 GCF_000090795.2 Amphimedon queenslandica | reverse complement strand
CACTGTGCCAAAATTTCACTGCTCTGACTGCCACACTAACTCACTGCTCTCACTGCAGACCTACCAATTTCTCTGCCACACCATCTTTTTCCTGTCACTGCCACACCATCTCTCAGCTCTAAATGCCCACCATCCCCCAGCTCTCGCAGCCTCACAATCTCTCAGCTCTCACAGCCGCACCATCTCCCAGCTGTCATTGCCACTTCATCTTTTTTCGCTGCAACACAAACTTCCTACACTCACTGCCACACCATCTCAACGCTGTCACTTGCCACACAATCTCCCTCATCTAAATGCCTCACAATCTCCCTGCTCTCAGTCCCTCTTCATCTTCCAGCTCTCATTGCCACGCCAACTCATTTCTCTTATTGCCACAACATATCCATGCTCTCAATTCAAGCATATCATCTTGCACTCACTGTGTACTATTTTCCTACATTTCTAATGCCACGCCATCTTCTCTCACTGCCACGCCATCTCCCTGCTGTCACTTTCACACCATCTAGCTGTTCTCACTGCCACACCATCTTTCTACACCCACTGCCTCACCATCTCTCTGCTCTAAGTGCCACACAACTTCTCTTGCTCTCACTGCCACACGAACTCCCTGCTCTCGCTGCCACACCTTCTCCCCACCATCACTGCTACACCATCTCCCCATATTACTGCCAAACCATTTCCCTCCTCTCACTGCGCATCCAACGCCCTCTGTCACTGCCGAACCATCTTCCTGCTCTCACTGCCCTTCTCTCTCTGCAACACCACCTTTCTGCTCTTATTGCTACTCCATCTCCCTGACTTACTACAACACCATCTCCCTACTCATAATGCCACGCCATCTCCCTGCTCTCACTGCCATGCCATCTCCCTGCTCAAACTGCTTTACCATGTCAATGCTCCATTATCTCAATGCCACACCATCTCCCGGCTCTCACTGTCACACCATCTCCCTGCTATAACTGCATTACCATCTCTCTCCTTTTCACGGCCACACCATCTCCATGTTCTTACTGCCACGCTATCTCCATGCTCTCACTGCCACGCCATCTCTCTGCTCTCACTGCTTTACTATGTCAATGCTCGATTATCTCACTGCCTCAGCATCTCCTTGCTCAAACTGCCTCACCATTTCAACGCTCCATTAACTCACTGCCACACCATCTCCCTGCTATAACTGCATTACCATCTCTCTCCTTTTCACGGCCACACCATCTCCATGCTCTCACTGCCACACCATCTCCCAGCTCGTGCTGCCACACCATCCCCTGTTCTAACTTCCTAACCATGTCCTTACTCCATAATTTTTCTGCTGTCCCTGCCACACCATCTCCCTGCTCTCTAACGGCCTCACCATCTCCCTGCTCTCACAGCCACACCATCTCCATGCTCTCATTGCCACACTATCTCCCAGCTCTCACTCCCACAAGTCATCTCCCTGCTCTCAATGCCACACAATCTACCTCCTCTTACTGCCACACCATCTCCCTGTTCACGCTGCCACACCATCTTCCTCTTCTTACTCCCACACAATCTCATTGCTTTCACTGCCACAGCAATTTCTTTTACTCAATGCCTCACCAACTTTCTCTCACAGCCTCTCCATGTCATTGCCCTCACTGCCACTCCATATACAAGCTCCCGCTGCCCCACCATCTCCTTGCTCTCGCAGCCACACCAACTATCTGCTTTCACTGCCTCACCTTCTCTCTGCTGTAACTTCCACACAATCTTTCTAGAAAGTTCTCACTGCCACATTGTCTCGCTACCCTCACTACCACACCAACTCTCTGCTCTCACTGCCACACCAACTTCCTGCAGTCACTGCCACACAATCTCACTGCTCTCTCTATCAATGCCACACCAAATCCCTCCTTTATATGCCTCACCATCCCTCTGCTCTCACTGCCACATTAACTCCCTGCCTATGTGCCTCACCATCTCCATGCTCTCATTGCCCATCTCCCTGCTCTTACTGCCACACCATCTTGCTGCTATCACTACTAAAATCTCCTTGCTGTCATTGCCGCAACATCTCCCTGCTTTTATTACCACACAATGTCACTTCTCTCACTGCTGCACTATCTTCCTGCTCTCACTGCCACACCATCTCCCTGCTATCACAGCCTCACTATCTCCCTACTATCAATGCCACACCATTTGCCTGCTCTCATTGCCACTCCCTGCTCTCACTATCCTCTGCTCTCATGGCCACACCATCTCCCTGTTTTCTGAGCCACACCACCTCCCCTGCTCTCACTCACACACCATTTTCCGTTGCTAATTGCCACACCATCAGTCTGCTCTCACTGCCTCATAATTTGCCTTAAAAGATAAAATAAAGGAAACAAAAACAGTAAGAAGGAACAAATTGTGAGAATTCAGTACTGCATAAAATATTTTAATACCTTAATGAAATGATAACTCAGTCTGATTTAGTGACTTCTGGTATTTTTAATATATATTTAAATTAAGAAATACCTATTATGTCATTTATAAGCAAATTGGAATGATAAAACTTAGTCTAATCAGTCATTTCTGTACACATGGCAAGGCATAAGGACACAAACAAACTAAATACAAAAGTGAAGTTACCAGTAACTTTGGTCACTTTGACTATTCTAGTTTGAAGCTAGATATTGTGACTTAAGCATAGGTTTACATCTAAATGATGCTTATAGGAGCTACAGTTGTGCAGCAGTCCAATGTTATTTCTATGAATCTGTAACTGTCAAATGATACGTGCCATGACTAATAGATATAATTACCTAGCAAATTTGTAACTGAACAGTAACTTAGTCTTGGTAACCTGAGAACTCAGTAACTGGTAAATGGGTAACTTAGTAGCTTGGAAACTGGGTATTGGTCACTTGGTAACTCAGTAATGCAGTTACTTGGTAAGTATAGGTAACTTGGTAACTCAGTAACTCAGTAATTGGGTAACTTGGTGACTCAGTAACTTGGTAACTATAGACAACTTGGTAACTCAGTAACTTGGTAACTCAGTAACTTTGTAAATTTGTAACTTGGAAACTTAGTAACTTGGTAACTAAAGGTAACTTGGTAACTAAAGGTAACTTGGTAACTTAGTACGTTAGTAATTGGGTAACTTGGTAACTTAGCAACTTGGTAATTTTTGGTAACTCAGTAACTCAGCAACTTGGTAACTTGGTAACTATAAGTAACTTGGTAACTATAGGTAACTTAGTAACCATAAGTAACTTGGTAACTCAGTAACTTGGAAACTATAGGTAGCTTGGTAACTTCGTAACTTAGTAACTGGGCAGTTTGGTAACTAAATTACTTGGTAACTATTGGTTAATCAGTGACTGGGTAACTAGGTAACTTAGTATCTTGGTAAGTCAGTAACTGAGTAACTTGGTAACTATAAGTAACTTGGTAACTATAGGTATCTTAGTAACCATAAGTAACTTGGTAACTCAGTAACTTGGAAACTATAGGTAGCTTGGTAACTTTGTAACTTAGTAACTGGGCAGTTTGGTAACTAAATTACTTGGTAACTATTGGTTAATCAGTGACTGGGTAACTAGGTAACTTAGTATCTTGGTAAGTCAGTAACTGAGTAACTTGGTAACTATAAGTAACTTGGTAACTATAGGTAACTTAGTAACTATAAGTAACTTGGGTAACTCAGTAACTTGGAAACTATAGGTAACTTGATAACTTTGTAACTTAGTAACTGGGCAGCTTGGTAACTAAATAACTTGGTAACTATTTGTAACTCAGTGACTGGGTAACTAGGTAACTTAGTAACTTGGTAAGTCAGTAACTGAGTAACTTGGTAACTATAAGTAACTTGGTAACTATAGGTAACTTGGTACATATAAGTTACTTGGTAACTTAGTAACTGGTAACTCAGTAACTTGGTAACTCAGTAACTATACACTGACCATCAACCAAGTTACCTGCTGTGACGGTCGGGTGCATATTCATATCTTTCCTGTGAATGACGCTTCCAATGTATAATAATATTCATTTGCATATCATAAATAGAAAATTTTACAGGCCGCCATTGTGGAGGTATTGCTGCACTGTTTCCAATGGAGCTCAATACACTTTCTGTCGTTTTGTAAGAAGAGCAAGCAGTTATAGTCTCAAAAGTTAAAAAAATTGCAAACTTAATCTTTCTTTTCAGTAGTCTGCAACTGTTCAGAGCTACTGGAGTGGCATGGAGAAGTAGAATTGACAGTTTTTAGCCTGTCAGTCCATTGTAACTAATGATAGTATACCTCCACAATGGCGGCCTGAAAAAATTTCCATTTACGGTATCCCAATGAATATCATTATAAATCGGCAAAATCATTCACAGGAAAGATATGATTAAGATATGCAAGATATGCTTGCATGACCTCTAACTAAGCAAAATATATTTTGTTTCAATATTGTTAATTACATTATATCATTTAATCATTATTTTAGTATCACTTTTAGTTTCATTTGAAAATATCTATGACATGTAGATCTAGTTATTGTTTTAGGTTGTAAAATTAAGTTTTAGTTTACTAACAGTAATATCGCTTACTGCTGGTACTTTAAGTTTTATTCATGGTGAACCAAAAGCATGCAACACTAATTTCATGCAGCCATTGGTGTAAGTGGTATTTCTTGGATCTATGGGCTTACCTACCAAAAGTTTTGTTAAGCTAAGCCCCTCCTTATGTAATTAACATGTGGGCGAGCCTATTATGTTGGTTGCTGAATGGGGAGAATTGACAGAAAAAAAATCTGGATAAATTTAATCAGAAGTTCACATTCCAGGGTCATGCAAGGTAGGGACGAATGTATTGAGTGAAGAACTTTGTATAATGTTGTACTGGCAAGTCTGATTAATCAAAAATCCCTGTTTGTTTCTATCTCTCCTTTTTCTATGTGTACATGATTCTTACCCAAAGGGCCTACAGGGGCAGACGTTGCTGCCGCCGGCAGCCCTGATTCATCAGAACTCTGTAATGGTGTAACTATCACAAATTAAAATTATTGTTTTAGTTTTTTGTGATATTAATTTAAAAAGCTATATTATCTTATTATCTTCACTAAGTAGCACAAGAAGGGCAAAACCACTCTCCCTTCAGCTTCCTCTTTATTTCCACGCATGGGTAGTGGAACCATTTGTATTGGCAGTTTGGCCCATGCAATACTTCTCTTAGTTAAAAAGATAATATTCCATTGTTATAATAGATGGACTACTCTGCCTTTTTTCAGATTGATTACTATTATCTGTAATAAATGCATTGTTTGAGTGAAGCACCCTTTTTAGAAATATTACAGATAACTTCTTGTACTTCTTAAGTCTCGTTTAAACTCGACCAGTCACTGCTCTTCCTCGGACTGCTGCTGCACCCCACCCAAATCCTCTTCCTCGACCTCATCTTTTCATCATAAATATTGCTGGAGAAACTGGGAGGGGACAGATAATTGCCTCCGACAATTGAGATACTAAAACTAAAGAATCTAAAAAAATAATTTAAATTACTTTATATTAGATCTTACTAGTTTCAATATCTTTAACTGTTGAACCTGTCAGAAAAAAATTTGAAAGTGCTATACCATAAGAACAATATCATGATATTATACACCATGTATATGTATACTTAAATCCCAGATTTTACAAATAAATATTGTTATACCAAATTCAGTGACCTACATGCACACTTGGCTGGCTTTCTGTGTCACTTTCACAGTCATTACTGCTTTTTCCTGTAAAGTATAGCACACGGTTACAAGTGAATTATGACATGTACATGTATAATGCATGTCTTGCATTAAGTAAAATACTTCGCCCATTGTCTGCATTGCTAGATCTTCTCTATCTTTGACTTGTGATTTTCATAATTATATTAATTGTTCATAAATAAAATGCTACAATACGATGAATGATTGCCAATCTCACTTCATTTTACTATGTGAGCTATTACTTTCTAATTTATTCATGATTACCTACATATATTTGAGCAATGAAAAAAGGTGAAGTGTCAAGCATCATAGGACATTTGTACTTTATTCACTGTCTATTGATTGTCTTCCTGCTCTCCTTCTGAGTCATTGTCACTTGTTAAGTCATCGCTACACGCATTCCCTTTGGTAAATACAATGAATTAAAAATTTTGTTTTAACTGGGAACACTTATTAGGGTCATCTTCGCTGTCATCTTTTGATTCTTCACTTTGAAAATCTTCACTTTCAGACATAAATAACGGCCTTCGACGTTCAGTGTCATCCTGACTCTCAATGTTTCATCGTCACTTTCTGTGTTCTCTAAGTCATCATTATCACTTTCCATGTCCTTCATGTCATCACAATCAACCTTCCTTTACTACAAAGTGAACATATCTTTGTACAAGACATGTAACAACTTACTAAGCTCCTCCCAGTTGTGTGGTTGTTCCACTTCATTGTCACTTTCATAGTCCTCATTATTTACCACAAGTATAAGGAGTCGTATCATTCGAGGTTGCTTTCTAAAATTATATTTTTTTATGTTTTTTCTATATTTTGTTTCCTCTTTCCCTAATTTTATAGTATAATTTAAAATTCCAGAAGTAGTCAGACTGATTAGACTGAGTTATTGACATTTGAAATCTGTTTTAAAATATGTTACATATACTTCTACCATGCCTAATTGCAATTTACCAATCAGATTGCTTGATTTTAGGTTCATTAATAACTTATTTACAACTGGGAGGTATAGTATTTTCCTGGGCCATAGGAGGTTGACAAGTAATTTCTTGAACAGTTGTAGGTTACTAAGTGGCCCGGGAAGTTAATAAGATTGACAGGGAAATTACTTAATAACCTCCAGTTTAAAATGGGCATCCTGTTGCTAAGTGTTTCTAAGTAAACTAGTTTTTTATTTTAGTACATTGTAGAAGTTATTTATACAACTCTGTTGGTATCTATGGCTTTATCATACCTAGGGCCTGCGGCCCTCTGTATCATGAATGCCATACCTACTCATTTTGTTGTATAGCCTATACTACTTTGGAATGACTAGAGACTTTTTTCATATTAAGTTTGGTTTTTAATTTATGTTTCATGTACAAAAGATTTCTTAGTTTTTGTTTCATATTTTCTTAGTGTCATAGTGTAGTTTTTACTACGAGTGTCTCATTTCGATCAGTTTTTATTATTTAAGTTTGGGTGATGTGTTATGATGAACTACTCCTTTCTTTCTTTTCTTAGTTTCATAGTAGAGTTTAAAATACCAGAAGTGACCAGACTGAGTTATTGAGTTTCAAAATTAGTTTTTAAGTATTTATACATGTACTACTCACTTCTCACAATTTGTTCTGTCATTTCTCACTTTTAAAATTAAGTTTATAGTAGAAGTGACTGATTAGATTAAGTGTTGTCATTTCACTTGGGTTTTATTATGCTTCTTATTCTTTAGAATTTGTTTCTTAATTTCTCAAATTTTATAGCATAATTTAAATTACAAAAGGGTTTGATCAGTTGAGTTACTTTCCACTTGAAATGATGATTCATGATTTGTTTCTTTTCTGTTTTATAGTATTGTTAATACCAAAAGTGACTGATGAGACTTAGTTTCAATGATTTAAAATTTGTTTTAAAATGATGTTTTATATACAACTTATTTCTAGTATTTTGTTATCTCAGCTTCATACTATAGTCTAAAATACCAGAAGTGACTGATCGCATTGAGTTCTTATCATTTTGAAATGTTTCATGTTTTACTGACTTGTTAATCTTTGTTTCTGTTCTCAGTTTGATGGTCTAGTTTTACTAGGAGTGTCTGGTTTAAATTAGTTTTTACGATTTAAGTTTGGTTTAAAAATGATGCCTAAGGAGTAAGAGAATCTTTGCTCTCATTCCCTTCCTTCCCAGTAGGAATAATGGCATCTTCCCTTTTAAAGCAAACTTAATGCTAATAATTACGATGTCGACCACCACATTGACTGCACCTCTTATTGGGCCTACAAACGCGACATAATTGCCCTCTTTTCAAGCAAATGTAAGATCGGCCTTCTTGAAGAATGCGCCTTCTTGCTTCTTGACTGCTAACCTTCCTACATGCTGTTTCTGACAAATGTGGCTGGCTACAATAACCACAAAATAAAGCTGCAGTAGAGTGCTCCTTTTGTCTTTCTAGACTTACGATGACTATGACTAGTATCAGACTTCTGGAGCAGCCCGTTCTCTGGCCTTAAGCTCATCACCTAATACATTCCTTAAATTGTCAAGATTGCAGGTATCCCCTGATATGCGCCTGCTAATATTCAAACAGAGCTCTGAGGCATAGATATTAGAGTTACAGGGATAGGAAACTTCCGATTGCGGTTTTATTATTCCCATTAAGTTTATATTGTGGCCTAGCAATGGAATAATTCTGATGCTCCCTTCCTTTTTTATGCAGCCCAAAAATTAGGCAAATAGCTGTCTGGGCTGATATTTTCTACGGTTTCTACCAGACAAAAGCCTTTTTTGAAGATTTTATGTTGCGTTATTGTTGCTCTAGAATAGTGCTTCAACTTAAACTGTGATAAACTAGTGTGTCAACTTCATAAATCATCACATCTTCATGAAATAACACCGAAGTTTTAATTTTTCACTTCTACATCTGTATATCAAACACATTTCTAAATACTTCATTAGCAATATAGACCAATTCTACAAGCATTCCTCCAGGTTTTCCAACTCGAAGCAGTCCTGTGTGTCACTTGTGTGGTGTTTTACACAGAAATAAAGCAACTTTGCTGTGTTTTGCTTCCACACGCATATCTTAAGAACTGGACGTTTTAGTGCCTAGAGAGCCCCATCTACAGAAAGTCTATAACCTATCCCGGATCATCCACCCATTAGCAGTTGTTTTATGAGACTTAAGTGCCTCAAAAAAATTTTTGTTCGAGACAAGAAATAAAGTGATGCATCATCAACATTCTAATTTTGAGGAGCCAAATAATGGAACAAACAACAGATACCTAGAGTGAAGGAAGAATATATACATAGCCCCATTACAAGCTCCTTTTTAAGTTGATACAGTGGACCTGAACAAGTAAACAGGCTTAAAGAGCATTAAAAGCAGCCATTGCTTGCATTGCCTCAATTTTGTCTAAAATAATAATGAAATTTACTCATAATTTAAATTATAGTTTAATACGGTAAAATTGTGTAGCCTAGCAACCCGCAGCTACCTTGCAAGTGCAGCAATTATTGCAGCTGCAATGGAAATAAAGAAATAGGCTGTTGAGACTGGTTGAGAGGATCTTTTTGTGGTTTTAGTTCTGCAAAGCACATGACAGTAAGTAAACCCCCATTTCTTGCATTTAGTAGCAATAAAATAAAAAAATCAATACCTTCTAAATTTAACTAATTCATGCATACCTGACTAAAGGCTGCATTATCATAAATTATCTAGTACCATTACTTACAAAATCATTGATAGCAATATATTAAATACATTAATTCTCAGACTGTGAGGCTTTCAATACTTAATTCATTTAGGGTTTTTGACTGACTACTGAAAGTCAGTGATTACTGAGTTATGCACAAACTGCAGTAAAGGTGTAACATCTTTTTTTTGTATAGCGTGCACAATACATGTACTTAGTACAATGAATACATTAATAAATTTAGGACACCTACAGTAGTGATTAAGTTGAATGATCCAAATGCTATACTTGCTATACTGTACATAATACACTGACAACATTAGTGACAACATGACTACAATAACTTTTTAATTATTTTGTCATTAATAGATGGAGAGATTCTCTAGTCGTAAGAAATGCACATACAATAAGCTGTACAAAAAGAAAGAGACACTTCATCTTATAGTTACTATTCCTCTCATTAAAGTATCAACAACCAGTTTCACTCTTCTTCGTAATTATTTTAAGTGTTCACCTCTTCCTTCTGGATGGACAGAAGTAGTTAGTTAAGAGGAAGAGATTGCATTTTGCCATATTAAACAGCTAGACAAGCCAACTATTTCACATAGCTTATCTATATATCCAGACCTTTCATACAACGTTTCTATGTATGACCACAGTAATGTTAATCTACCTCACTCATTCTCAATACATAATCATCAAGACATTATTAAGCTAATGCACTACATTGAAACACTGAGAATGTGTCCTGGCAATGGCTAAACAAAGTACTTAATGTTGCAAAACAAAGAGGTGGTAAACTATGTAATGTACCAGGTTAGATTATGCATGTAATGTGCTACTAATAATAATTATCATTATAAGTGAAGTTGTTGCTTTTTTTGACAGATACCCTATTGAAACTGTACAAAACCAACAATGTACAATCATTCAGCACCAGTCTAAAAGATGCTCATCCTGCACAAAATACCATAAAACACTACAAGACATGGCCAAAAGAGTTACTCTGCTTGAAACTCCAAAGCATTTACAAACTAACAACAGATTCAAAACAAAAGCTCACTTAATTCAAGAAGTGTCTATTCTTCGAACGGCACTTTTTGAAAAGGAAAAGAAAATAGCACACCTAGAAAAAAAAAATAACAGCAGACAATAGAGGAACGATTCTATCTGAACATGAGCATTATGACATGTTAAGCATAATGAAAGAGCATCATGGTAGTATTATTAATACTTATCCTGAAGATTCCTCTCAGAGAATCTTTTGGGATGAGCCAGTATCAGGCAGCACAACCAAAATCACACAATGGTTTTTGTTGGAACCATGCAATGCTAAAGTGGTTTTTTGTGTCACAAGTCTTCAAAAGCATACGATCTAATAAGAAAAACCAAATGCATTTATCTCTTATCTAACGAACACAGAGAGCATACCAATGCAATCGATTCGTCATCAGGCTTTTCTAGTGAATTAGATAAACAGCTCCTTAGCGATGCAAAAGTAACTTCTTTGAAGGAATTTGAAAAGCACGTTGCGCTAATTGCTGACGAAATGTACATCAAAGGATTGGTGTATGACAAAAGCACCAGGAATCTAATTGACTACAGTGATATCGCAGATATAAATAACCATCTCCTTTTACTAGAAAAGGAGTACCAAAGTGAAGACACCACAAAAAACACTTGCAAAAACAGTCATAGTTATAATGGTACAAGGGCTCTTTCATGCTTCATTCCCAACTTCCAGCCTTACTGGAGAGCAAATGGTGCCAATTTTCCTTGAGGCAATGAGAATTGAAAAAGTTGGTTTGAGAGCCACTACCATCATGCTAGATGGTAACTCTGTAAATAGAAAGTTTATTAAGATAATAGGTGTAGGTAATACGGTGTGTCACAAATTCAGTAATCCTTTGACTTTTAATGAAAGAGAAGTGTACATGTTCTCTGATCCCCCACACCTTATTAAGACGGCTTGAAATTGACTATCAAACCCAAGTAGGAATACAGAGGTAAGCATACATGTATATTCAACATTACTAACTCAACAATTCTACAGTTCAGAGGCCACTCAATCAGTTGGAAATACATTCGGCAATTATATGAAATAGCTACTAAAGCTGCACCTGTTACTACAATGCCAAGACTAAAATATGAGCACATACACATAACACCATTTTCAAAAATGAGGGTAGACCTTGCAGCTGAAGTAAATCATATTTTTTGCACATTAAATTTATTAATTTATGTAGGTTCTCAGTCAAAGTGTTGCAGTAGCATTAAAAGTCCACCTTACAAATGAAGCAGAGACAGCTGTTTTTGTTGACATGTTTGACAAGTTTTTGATTTGTTAAATGTAAAAAATTACACCAAGTGCATTACTAAAAGAAAGGAGTTCCAGGGACAAGCTAATGACTTCAGAATAGAGGTTTGTTATAATAACATAAAATAATACTTTCATTTATAATATAAAGTGGCTTAAAGGAACATTCCTCAAGTGACTAGATGACTAGGAAAATGAGGTAAATGCAAGAAAAGATTTGAAGTGCATTGAAAGACATAAGTTGATACTAAGTAATGAAACATTGCTAGGTATTCATATAAGAGGTAATATATTACTTAATTATGCATGCATTGTAGCTTATTCCTTTGTTGACTTATTGGAATTCATCTTTAAAATTCCTGGCGTAACATCCTTCTTAGTGAGTGAATATCACAGGACCCGCTAGAGAATTATTTTAGGAGGCAACATCGGAGAGGAGGGGTTAATGAGAATCAAACAACTCACGAGTTCTTCAAAAATAATAATGCATTGAGAGTTGTTAACTCAATAAAAATAGATACTCACAGAGGAAACGTTGATCGACACAGGAGTGAAAATAATGCTGTTTTTATATCATCTCAGCCACTGCCTAAAAAAAAACAAAGCAAAACTTTCAGTAAGATCAATTAACAATTATAATCATGACTTATTATTATTCAAGGTTCTGATTCAGAAAACATAGATCCCAGTGCATTTACATGTATCACTATGCAAGATGAGATTAATTTATTATGTTGGTGCACATGACACAATGTTATTAACTCCTAAATATTATGTATAATAATTTTAGGCATTGTTTGTCATGTTATTGAAGATGCTGGATTTGATATTTTATCTGATGAGGCAGAAGCTGCAAAGGAATCAGTGGTGAAACTCAGAGTGGATGACCAGCAATAAGACAATCTTCATATCATATGATAATTACTTCAAGTACTTCTTCCTTTGGATATCAGTTCCACAGATGAGCAGTATGATCCGTGAGCAAGTCTGAATTCAATTTGTGCAATTCACTTCATCAGGAGTTATAATGCCTTTTGGAAGTTATATGCTGCAGCTAATGTTAAGCAGTTGTCAGTTTTGTCCTTAACATATAATTATTTCATAGCTTCATGGGAAAAAATATACTACAAAACAAAGGACAGATCAACTGTGACATCACACTTGACATTTGATGAGAAAAATGCACTTTGGTACATAGGAAGAATGAAGATGAGGATACAGATGACCTAGTAGTATTAGATTGCTTCGTTGATGCAGATCATGATGTATTAGAAGGCTCAGCTGACAGTGACGATAATGACGATGTAGCAGACAAACATATATGGGTCAACTCAATCAACAGTGGACTCATCAATTGCACTAGCAATTTCTACTCCTTTTTGAGAGCAGTTGAACTAGAACTAAAGTGCTCACTTACACCAGACACACAACATCTAGGTCAACCAGAGCAGGCAGCTCTAGTCATTTCTTGTAAACCACCAGTAGTAGATGCTTGGAGAGTTTTGATGGAAAATGAAGATCCAAGTGATGATCAAGAAGTAGTACAGACAACAATTACGATACAGAATCTGGAAAGTGGGCGCCAGAAACTATTGAAGGAGATTGTTCCATAGTACACAAAGATCAGGTTTCATGCATTTGCCAAAAGAATGACTGAAATTTCCAAAAAAGAATGCCAAAAACTTAAAAAATCCAAAGGCCTCAGGACAAGACTAAGCTCAAAACTAGGCTCACAGTTCTCCATGCATAAAGACACTACCATTCATTATTAATTAATTAATTTATTTTTTTAAAAAACTAATTGTATTATGTACGGTATGGGGAAGGTAGCTTGATTTCCCGCGAACATAAGTTTCCTATCCCTGTAACTCTAATATCTATGTCTGAGGGCAGTTTTCTCATCAATACCGAAGGAAGCTATTACATGTCTCAGATGAAACACCCAAAGCTTTAATGGGTCGCAAATGAGTTTTACCTTTGTTTTATAAGCCTCTGAAGGCCATGGTAGTACCTTGCGAAGACAGATTCCAATGCTCCATGTGCTTGGACATGATACGCTCCTTGTTGCCAAATCGAGACTAGTAAAGCAATTGCTTCAGAATAATTGGCAGCAGTTAAGGCAAGATTGGCTATAGTATCCTTTGCTTCCTTAGTTCTACTGTACCTGCGTCTAAGGAGGAACCTGCCAGTAGTACGAGCTATAGTACTCAATAGGGATGTGCGATCAGTGATAATGTCAAAATTAACGATTGTTACTATTATGGCTGTTGTGCAATCACAATTGTTCAATTAATTGGTCAATATCAAAAAAAATTTTTAAATGAAAGTAAAATGATCATTGCCAGTTATCGGCTAGAAAACAACATAGCCACATTGTCTGGATGTAAACGAGCTCTTTCAGCACATATCTCCAGCTGTAGAGAATAGCATTTCTGATGGCGTACTTGCTGCTGGTGTACATAATCTCAAGCTCTATTTGGCTTTGACTTGATGTAGGTTTTTCTATTAAATGTTCAGAGTACATGTTGCATAATAGCTTTCCCAATCCAGTTCTAGGTTTCTTTGTTTGTGGCTCTTCCCCTTCCTCATCTGCTTTATCTGCTTGTAATCAACATACAGCAACAACTTATCCATTACATGCTCAGGCAGATTTCTGACCTCTTTATTTAAAAATGACATCGATTTGAATCGTGGGTCAACAGAACATACTAACATCAAGCAACTGAGACACTCTAAATGATTGGTATTGAGACTTGAGATGTAAAGTCATTTCTTTCTTCATAAATTGAAGAGCAGATGATTCAGATTTAGTATCAGACTTCAGAACATTGTATAAATGGTGGAGAAGAGGTCTAATAGCTGATAGTGACATACCTCTGAGCCGACATCTGTTCTGTGACAAAATAAATGGCTTCAAAATAACTACTAACTCTTCCAGAATGTCAGTTCATTATCCTTTGGTAACAAATCCATCTTTTTTTGTTCTAATAAAGCAGCACTGATAGAACCTTGCTGCTCAATGATCGACTAATCATATCAAATGTAGAGTTTCATCTTGTATGAATGTCCTGAATTAGTTTGTGCTTCTTCATGTTAAGATCTTGCTTCTTTGTAACAATAGAGTTGCATGAGGTGACTTACAGACATATGTTACAAGTCTGGAATGAGATATTGCTGTTTGGACTTTACGCTGCTTGAGTCAAGCTTTCACACAAAGGTTTATCGTGTGTCCAAAACATCCCAACCTATTCCATTTTAGTAAGTCAACAACAGCTTTTTGAATTTTGGCTGTGTTATCAATTGTAGTACAGCTGAACTTAGACTCATCAAAGTTCCACTTAGCAAGTATATCCTTGAAAGCTGCTGCCAGGTTTTCAGATGTGTGCGACTCAGATAACTCATGATTTTCAAGAGATACACTCTACAGCTGCCAATCATTCATTATTGTATGAAGTGTAACTCCTATATGTGACTGATTAGCACGACTAGACCAGCAGTTAGTGGTAAGTGCAAACGAGTCACAAGTGTGAGTAATAGCCACTACCTCAGTTTTTGCTTTTTCATAAAGTTGAGGTAATTCATGATCCATAAACGTTTTCCTGTGTGGAACCGGGTAGCGTGGTTCAAAGCATGCAGCTATATGCAAAAACCTTTGTCCTTGTACAACTAAAATAGGCAGCATATATTTAGCAATTAAGTAAGCAATAGATTCAGTTATAGATTTAGCTCATTTTGAAGAATAAGGAAGCTTAGTAATCATGTTGAAGGCTTTCTTGATAGTCAGTTGTGCAGCTGTACTGGGCCTACTAGCAACTATCTTGATCCGTGATTTCTACTAGTTCTACGGAGGGAGGGTACAGACCTTGTCTTGACTGCTAATGACTCTTAAAAAACGGGTAAGTATTGAGATTTTAGATGAAAATCCAGATTTGTTGTATTTCCACAACAATTAAGAACAGATTGACAACCAGTGACAGCACAAACAACCTATTTAGGCATTGTAAGTGAATGATTTGCTGGCCAGGTGGCAACAACTTATGTGACTATGATCTTTTATAATACCTTCTTCATGCATAAAGCCAAAGTACTTCCAGACAGAACTAGTAGCATGCTTTAGATTGGCCTCTTCAAGGTAATTGACAGGAGCAGACTCGGTTGTTGCCATCATTCACTGTTTAGACATAAGATCATATGCTCAAAGGAGTGGTCTAGATCTATAGATGTGGTCAATTGTAATTAATTGATTATGGCATGGTGCAATCAATCAGTTGTAAGTCTTTTCCCAATTAATTGAACAATTGATTTAATCGCGCATGCCTAGTACTAAAGCCCGGTTGCTGAGGCTGAACTTGCCTAAATTTGGTGAAGATAAGTACTTAAAGGTCAGTATTTTTCTTTTCTTAGTTTCATAGTATGGTATTAAATACTAGAAGTGACTGATCACTTCTTTTCATTTGAGGATGGATTCTGAAAAATTGTTTAAGTTCTCTATATTTTGTTTCTTCATTTAATGTAATAATATAGATTAATCAAGAAGGTGTGGTATAAAAGGCAGTGCCCTGGGCATTGTGGTTTCCGTTTTTACACGTGTAAAAAAATGTCTGATCCAGATGGTGTTGGTCCTATGAAGAAACTTGCTAGAAGAGAGGATTTTTGGTTCCAAATGAAGTTGAACTTTTGTCAAAATGAAGACAAGGATCATTTTATAGCTAGGCTTGATTGAGTTAAGGGGTGTTTAGCTACTAAGAGGAGACAGCCTGTTGACAACATGGAATTTCTGTCTCAATTGCTCAATCTAGCTGACAAGGAGGACTCTGATGTTCAGTCACATGACACAAGTATTTCTTCTCCTATGCTCAATACCTCAGGTAGTTATAATTATTGTGTTTAAATAAGTGATGATATTCAATAAGGTAATTACACTGGTGATAGGGATGAAGAACAGCCATTGTTTGTGTGTCAGGGATCTGCTTTTAAGGACTTGGTTTTGAGACTGACACGTTGGTGTATGTGATGCATGATCGACCAAAAGATATTCAGTTACAGACAGGTATCTTAGAGTAGTATTATTTCATAATTTTTTTATTATTATTTTTATAGTTTGGTCACGTGATTTGTGCTGAAATTCAATGTCAGTCATGCAATCGAAAGGAATGATGGGCCAGCTCAAGTCTCTTAGGCAGTAGATACCTAATTAATCAGAAGTATAGAGTGTAATGCAAAGTAATGGCATTAACATTACTTTAGGCTCACACATGCATTTACTTGTGCTGGAATGTTCCCATCACAATGCTACCATTTCTGTAGATTGGCATCGCTTGGTATAGTTGGAGTGATTCAGGTAATTTAGTTTTGTACTTCACTGTACTTTGTAAGTGTGTTTACTATAGTGTAAGTCAAAGGGGTATGTCGCTGCTATTGAAAGTTGCGCTGAAGCATCAATGATGAAGGTAATTGATGAAATCAAGTCAACCTCTGAATATGAGACTGATGGGAGGTACAGTAGTATATTCATAACAGTAAATTGTTAAATTCATTGTTGTGGGTCATCACTGATGCTAGGCATAACTGAAGTGCTAATGCCGTGTCTTTCTGGAAGGTCCTTGTATTTGTAGTGTATTTTACTTCACTTTGTACATTCATTTTTCAGTATCCACAGATTGTAGGCTGTGTGACACTTTCCAGAAAGGAACACACTTGAACACAGACAAGGGAGCTTGCCCGTACTAAGGAAGTATTGCTATTAGTAATATCAAAAGGTACTGAAAGAAGTGAATGAATTGTTTAATCAAATCTGAAAATAGGATTGAATGTTACAGAGGTAGCTCATGACAATTCACCGCCTGTAACATCATATATTGTTGAAGAGTTAAAGCTAAAAAAACTCATGGCATGGTAAGTAGCTTTTTGTCCTTTTTTATTTCTATATGCTTGTTAGGACTAAGAATGTAGCGAAAGCAATGACGTCTGTAGAAACAAGAGCAAAGAAAAGGGCAGGTATAACTTGGTATCCAGAACTGTCAGGTAAGAGTAAGGGACAATGGAAAATGATATGATTACATGTATCATAAGAAAGAGTACAAAGACACATCTGTACTACAGTATGAATAACTGTAGTAAGTCTCCAGAGAATCTGCAACACTCAGTACCAAATATTGTTGATCATTATCAAGGTAGATATTTTTAGTACTAGTATGTTCATATATGAATGTATGTGATATGGTAATCACTCCAACTGTTAATCAGTCCTCCAGCTGTAGACATCCTGGGTATGCACCATCAAAGAAGCTAATAATTGACCACAATGCAGTCGAAGCATACACTATGAAGTTAAAGCAAACCTTGATATATGTAAATGCTGAATCATACTTACTGTTTGGTAAGTGCCTTTAGACTACATTACTTATAATGTTTTACAGTGGCTGGATACATTTTGGGTGGAGTCTTTCAAGCATCATCTACTCACTTATCTCCCTAAAAGGATTCATTTTGGTACTACAACCTTCAGAATGACAATCAATATAGCAGTTATGGACTGGGTAAGACTGGTATATACTAATACTGTTCTAAAAGTGACATTCGTGTAACAAAAATGTCAAAAGACCACATACAATTGAGCGACATATCTTTGACATTGGAAGACCAGATGGGCATACACTATTCAAGACGTTAGTTGAGAAGACTTTGCTCATAATGTGTGGAAGGTATATTTGCAGAAAAATCAAGTAGACATAAGGTAATTTAAGTAAATTTTACTCATCATTTAGTGTAATAATGAATCAACTGTAGGCCTAATGAAACAGTTGATGAAGTGTCAATTTGTAAGGTTCTTGATGATGATGATGAAGACATTTTTCTGAATGGCGATGGGTAGATGAGTTAGATGATGAACAGGAAGGCCATTGAAGTATACTTGCAACTGTTATTGATGTCATTGTTTCTTGCTACATTTTGTAAATTTTGAAGTGTTGAGGTAAGATTTTTGATTGTATGTATGTCCCTTATGATACGTAGGTGATTGTTGTGAGCCCACAAGTTATACAGGCTTGGACGTATTTAAGAAAAGGAATTACATGTATAATGGAAAAAGCTAAATTTACAATCATACTAACAATTAATTTTTTCATTATTAGGATGGCTGGAAGTCTGGGTACAGGATGCCTGGTGGATTAGGGTAGCACCTTCTCAGTTCCTATTACACATAATCAGTTATTAGTCAGACTTATATTATTATATGACTCACAGTAACAATGCAAACGGGCATTACCTCCCTCTTGTCATCATCACTGGAGGTGAAGGCTTGCTTCAGTGCCACATACTGAGGCTCCTTCCATATTTTGAGCCTCACAAGGAGTGACCAAACTTCTGGTATAGGGAGTACCTTTTAGTGGCATTGGAGAGACAGGGGCCAGCACTGCCCCTGAGCCATGATGGTGGTTTTTCAATGAAACGTAGCATTACAAACTTGGCAGTGCGGAAACGTGGCAGTGTGGACATGCATTGTCCCCGCCAAGTACTGGAGGCTCGTCACCATCCCCTTATCCATTCAGCCCTATTATTATAATTTTTATTTATTTTAGCAATTATTTTAAATTACAGTTTTCTTAATTCTTTCAGTGAACCGTTAAACATTTCTACTGCTTGGTCTGCCAGTCATAGGACGTGGATGAGGGAAAAGACCCAGGGGTTTTGTACTGGACCCACTAACTGAAGGTGATGGGTGACAGCTGCTGGTAGTGGTTCGTTGTGTGGTGGTGCTGGAGAGGACATCTTCACCACCAGCCTGTATAACCACCTGAAAGCTTCATTGACTGCCTGTGTTAGGCTGTCAGACACATCTTCAGAATATATGATTTGAATCTTGAGTGACAACATTTCGAAT
>NW_003546494.1:113358-120957 GCF_000090795.2 Amphimedon queenslandica | reverse complement strand
TTTTTATGTATTTCCTTTTTTTATTTCAGCTTCATAGTATAGTTTCAAATACAAGAAGTGACTGAACAGATTGAGTGCTTATTATTTTAGAATGATGTTTTATGTTTAACAGACTTCTCAGTTTGTTTCTTTTCTCAGTTTCATAGTATAGTTAATGCCAAGAGTGACTAGAGACATTGTATATTTAACTCTGGTTTTTAAATGATGTTTCATGTACTACTCATTTCTCACTTTCGTTTCTTTTTTTTCTCAGTTTCATAGTATAGTTTCTATCAAGAGTGTCAGATTTGACTTTTTTATCATTAAATGATAAAAACTGTTAGTTTCAAAGTATAGTTTCAATACCAGAAGTGACTGATCAGATTGAGTTTTTATCATTTGAGGTTGGATTCTGAAATAATGTTCCAAGTTCTCCAAATTTTGTTTCTTCTCTTGTTAATTTTATAGTATAGTTTCAAATATCAGAAGTGACTGCTTAGACTGAGCTATTGACAATTAAGATGGTTTTAAAATGATGGTACATGTACTACTCACTTCTCACTATTTTTATTCTTCTTTCTCAATTTCATTGTGTCATTTAAAATACCAGAAGTGACTGATTAGAGTGAGTACTGATAGTTTGAGGTTGATTCTGAAATGTGTCACGTTTTTCTTCGTTTTCACTATTAGTTTTTCCTTTTCTTAGTTTCATAATTATTATAGTTAAAAGCAACAAAAGTGACAGATCAGATTAAGTTCTTATCATTTAAAATTGGTTTTAAATTAATGTTTGATGTACTATTCACTTCTCAATATTCGCTTCCTTCTTTCTGAGTTACACAGTATACCGTGGGTCAGGTTATATTTGCGGTTGCTAATATTTCCAGTGATAAAAACTAATAAAGAAGTTCAATTAAATGCATTGGAAACAAATTGATTGTTGCCATGGCAACTGACCACGTGCTTATACTGTTACAGTGTTCAGCAGCTTATCAATTCTTGAGCAGCTTCAGTGGAGCCATACAGACTCAAGTTCTCTATCCCTAACTTCTTGTATAGATAGACTCAGGGGCGGATGTAGGGGGGCCTGGGGGGACCAGGGCCCCCCAAAAAATTTTCCTGGTGAAGTATTGCACTAGTTTTAATAGTCATTAAAGGCTTGCGTTTAAAGTCAGTTAATGATAAGGCAGGGGGCACTCCTTGACATTCGCGTGGTTTATCCTCGTGGTCAGTTGTGTTGATTTGAGTGCTTGAGTGGCCAAGATTTGGTTCTTGGCTGTGTACTTTTGTTTGACAACTCTCTTTCTTCCTCTTTTTATTTGCTTGTCATACCAAAAACTCGTCGGGCTGGAAGACATGGATGTGGTTCTGGCTGTCTTGAGAGGGAGCAGGTTTCACTTCGCCAGTGCCTGGTTGCGGCTGTCTTCGTCGTGGTCTGCCTCTCACCAGAGCCAATTTGCCTCTTCCTGTGTTTGCGCCAGTGGTGCAGGATCCTGGTCCATCTTCGTCAGCTCTTTTCAAGTTTTTAGCTCTTATCCACCAGAAGGTTTACCAGATGGTATCAATACCCCAGGTGGTATCCAGGACCAGTCTGGTGCTCCATTGGTGCCTGCTGACCCAGTACCCAGCCCCCCAGCTGACCAACCATCTGGCTTGCTGGCTGGTGTTGTAGGTAAGATAATCCTGTGGGTATTTATTGCCTGGGGTATTGAGTTTTGTTATTTACGGGTGGTTTTGTTTGCTTGTATGGGGGGGCGGGTTGTGTTACTTGTTGTTTGGGCATGTCCTGGCAATTTTGTCCCAATCCCGGAGGTTTTTCTTAGCCGAATTCATCACATCACTGTCTTCTGTTCTCCCTTATTTGTGTTTTTATCTTGTTGCTTCATTATCTGACCACGGTATGTGGCTGTCCAAACTTTCTGGTTAAGAACTCTTATTTTGTCAGTTTAGTTTGTTTTGGTAGGGTGTTGCTATTGATGTTGGCGAGGGTTGGGGTGGTTGCGTCTGTGATGTTGCAGGGGTGTGTTGTATGTTGGCTGAGTGGTAAGTCAGCTTGTGTATGGCATACGCTGCTGCCTGGATTTTCTTTTCCTTTGGTTTTTCAGCGTGTCCACAGTTCCTTGTTTCCTTGCAGGACTCCCCACTCAGTTGAGTATTCTGCCTTCCGCAGCTTCCATGGCAGCAGTAACTTTTTTTCGGCATCTCCGCTGCAGCCAACAACACTTCCTCTTCAGTCAATGGCTCATGTTCCAGTATTGGGGATGTCACCGTCATTTGACCCTGCCAACCCTGGTATGTCTTCCCAGCATACTCTTGTTGTGCTGCCCTCTGCGGCAATTGGTGCGCCAGGGCCTCCCGCTGCCCTTGGTATCTCCTTGTCTCTATCAGCTGAGCCTATCCCAGCAAGGCTAGTCCAGAAAATCCAAAGTGGCCAGTTTGTTGAGATGAGGGAGCTGCTTGGTGATAACATTGCGCTCACAGCATTTTGAGTTGTCTGCTGGTTACTTTACCATGGTTTAGCCATCATCAGCTCGCCCACACCAATGAGACATATCCACTCTTCCCTGGTGGATTTATTGTTTCTTTACCTACCTGGCTGTTTTAGTCCAGGACCAGTTTATCCTTGTGTGTGCCATGTCCCTAGTTCGGGAATTACTTTGTCATGGGGGTCGGGGCTGGTTGGATTACAACCAGCTGTTTTGGCAGCAGGCAGCCCAGGATCACTCTTTGTCGTGGGATACCTTGCATCCAAGCTTGGTGGCTTCTACCATTCTGAGCCAAAGTGCGGGAAGTGGTACTTTTTGCCGGGTGTGTCAGGGCTGTAACCATTCATCTGCTGAGTGTACTTTGTTGGCCCTTCAGCCTCCAGCTCAGCATAGGGAGTCCCAGCCAGGGTTCTGAGGTCTTCTCAGGTTTGTCTCACCTGGAATGAGGGTAGGAGTTGCCTGTGGTATCTCTGGCGGTGTTGGTTCCCATCACTTACTAGTACCCCATATTTGTGTAGTCTGCCTGTAACCATCCAGAGTCTCTATTTGGGCCCCCCGGAAGGTGTGGTTGCTCTGAATGGCCCCTACTTACAATAAGGGGCACAAACCCTAAGCCAGCTCTCCAATTGAGCTGCTCTTTTAATGGGTTGGTCTTATCCATGTACTCCTGGGGTTGTTACCAACCCCTCGGCTGTGGTTACAAGCAGGATCTCAGGGAGTGGCCCTCACAAAATCCTCCCTCTTCATTTGAGTTTTTCATAGTCATGTAGTAGTTTTTAAAGGATTGCATTCAAAGTCAGTTGATGACAAGGTGGGGGCCACTCCTTGATATTCGTGTGGTTTATCCTCGTGGTCAGTTGTGTTGATTTGAGTGCTCGAGTGGCCAAGTTTTGGTTCTTGGCTGTGTAATTTTGTTTTCCCCCTCCACCTCCCCTATTGCATGTCCTTTCTCCACTCCGTTGAGTGTTGAGCTTCACTTGGGTTACGGTGTTGGTTCTTATCACTCGCTCCCACATATTTGTGTTGTCTGCCTGTAACCATCCTGAGTCTCTCTTCGGGGCCCCGGGAGGGGGGGTTGCTCTGAATGGCCCTTTCTTACAATGTGGGGCACAAACCCTAAGCCAGCTCTCCAATTGAGCTACTCTCTTAATGGGTTCCCAGCCCATGGTAGGGGGCATGACCATTGGTTACCAATGGCATGCCTGCTGTTGGCGCCGGACCATTCTGCGGTGTTGACACGCCACTGTTGGTTGTGATGGGCACATCCATATGCCCACCTGCACCTTTGTGGCTCTCGCTGTTAGCGATGGACCAGTTGGTGGCTCTGACATGCTATGGGACACCTGCTGGTGCAGTATGCTCAGATGCTTCCGTCACAGCCATCATGGCATCATGCTGTTGGTGCTGGACCATTTGGCAGCACTGACATGTCATGACCAGCTGTGCTCCTACAGTTGATGCGGTTGGTCTTATCCATGTACTCCTGGGGTAGTTACCAACCCCTCGGCTGTGATTACAGGCAGGATCTTGGGGAGTGGTCCTCACGAAATTCCAAACCTCCTCCCTCTTCATTTGAGGTTTCCAAAAGCCGATAGTCATTAATATATGTAAACTGTGAAACAGCTGCAGTACTTGACTGTGTAAACAGTCTGTAAACCACAACAAAGCTCATTTAAGAGGCCTAACTTCCCAAATGAAATCCTATTGAAGGCCTAGTTGACCCCACACATATCATTATGGCCCCCCAAAAATTTAATCCTTGATCCGCCCCTGGATAGACTGCTATGTTCGAGCTCGTTACTGCAAAATCAGTGCTGATCCGTAGGTCATGATTATAAACAACACTCAAGTCAATAAACACTAACTGAAATGGGTGGAGAGTCACAAGACAAGGCGAGGCAAAGTGAGCATAGTGTTTCTGAAAGGAACTGGCTAAAGCAACTTCAAAGAAACCAAAGATTAGTAATAGCAAGAAGAATAACAAGTCACGAACACTGCTGCCAGGTTCTGTGCTTCAATGATGTACCGTTTTCAATTAAAATAGGATCTATATAGTTGCTATGGCAATTGCTAGCCACACGAAAAAATTGCGGATATTAGCAGCCAAAAATATAACTCAATCTACAGTAGTTGAAAGTACCTGAAGTGACTGAATAGACTGAGTTATTAACATTTGAAACTGGTTTTAATTTGTTTCATGTACTACTCACTTCTATTTGTTTCTTCTTTTCTCACTTTTATAGTGAAGTTTGTACCAAAAGTGGCTGATAAGACTCAGTTGAATCATTTCAGTTTGGCTTTAAAATGACGTTTCATGCAGTACTCACTTCTCACTATTTGCTTCTTCTTTGTTCAGTTTATAGCACAGTTTAAAATACAAGAAGTGACCGATCAGACTGAGTTCTTATCATTTAAGATTGGTTTTAAAACGTTTCATGTACTAGTGACTTCTCGATTCTTCTTTTCTAAGTTTATTAGTATAGTACATACCAGAAGTGACTGATTTTACTCTGTTTTTATGATTCAAGTTTAATTTAAAATGATGTGTTATAAAGTTTATAACACATTTAAAAACAGACCTTAAATCCTAAAAACTGAGTCAATAGCATAGTTTACAATACCAGAAGTGACTGATTAGGCTAAGTTATTAATATTTGAAATTGCTTTTAAAATGATGTTTTATGTCCTACTCACTTCTCACTACTTCTTTTTTCTTTTCCTACATTCATAGTAATGTTTATGCCAGGAGTGACAGATCAGACTGAGTGATCATTTGTGTTTGCTTCTAAAATGACGTTTCATGTAGTACTCACTTCTCACTATTTGTTTTCTCAGTTTCATAGCATAGTTTAAAATACCAGAAGTGACTGATCAGACTAACTTCTTTTCATTTGTGGTTGCTTTTTGAAATGTTTCATTATATTTGCTTCTTCTGTTTTTAGTTATATGGTATAGATTAGACAGTTATCATTTCAGATTGATTCTGAAATAATGTGTTGTTTTTCTTAGTTCTTCCAATTTTTATTCTTTCTCTTTTATAATATTGTTTATACCATAAGTCACTGATAAGACTCAGTTTTTATGATTTAAATTGGTTTTAAAATGTTTCATGTACTACTCATTTGTCGGTAATTCTTTTTCTCATCTCAGCTTCATAGTATAGCTAAAAAGGCAACGATCATGAGTAAGCAAAGTGTGGCCATCTTGAACAATATAGGCTGTTTTTTATAATTGCGCAATCTATGCATGGGTGAAATGTCACACTCACTAATTATTTTGACAAAAAGGCAGCACATTCTGTAACTACACAGTTGATTTGGGAAGGCTCTCTTGCCAAAAGTAGAAAGCACAGAAAGTCAAAGAAGCCAAGAAGTATACAAGAATCTACATATATAAAGAAGACGAAATCGAAAAATGCACTCAATAAAACTATGACTCTGAATTTGAAAAACAACTATTACTTTTAGCAGAAAGATCTAGGTAGGTACATGATTACACAAGTACGTGTATTTTTAATTTAGGAAAACTTCTTTTGATGCTAGTAATGATAAGAGTAGATCCACTAGTAATAATGAGAGCACATTACCACTGTGACTACAGCCAGATCATTTGATGCAAGTTAGTACTATGCAAAGCAAGATATCTACATTTATATAAGATTTAACATCAGGAGTATCACCATTTAATGGGGGTTTAATGACATCAACTCCGATGGGTCTAGTTATACTGGTCGACGTATTTTATTTAGTTCAGTGGCTCAGAATTCAACACTTGAAACTAGGTACAATGTATGTAGATGTAGAGTCTGTATTCTGATTATGATAGAGACTTCATACTTTAATGAATTCCTTATTTGGATTGAAGGCAGGAGATCCTTTTGTAGATGAAAGTACCAGCAGTGATAAAGCAGATGATGATAATGTTCTCAAATTTCATCTGACTGGTGCGTATTTAATATAAGGATAATAACTTGCATGTAACATTGATAATGATTGATAATGTTGATGAAAGAGGAAACTTGCTGTATCTCTGGTGGTATGATATAAATCATTTTGATGAAAGGTAATCTAGATAAATTGTTATTGAATGTAATACCTAAAATAGTGATGGCACTACTGAAGTCAACAGCTACACTTGTAACATCACTGCATCGCATAGTTAGTTTCTAATAATTATTTTTTTTGTAAAATTAAAGTATAAAAATCATAAATCACTCAAACAAGATAGTGGTTGATGCATCAAAATTGTTGGACCCAGTTCCTAAACAGGCAGGTTGCAGTGAATTAGTTGCACCAATCAGTATTACGTTCATGTCTAATTTATAGACGTTGTTAGTGGCTGGGATTGGTGTGACTGTACTTATGTAAGGAGAGAATATTTTTCACCACTGGTATCTTGTAGAGGTTCATGAATTCATTTAGATTTTCAGTGTGAAAATGGTCACATATTCAGTTGGAGCTTCTCTGAGTTACCTCATGACAAAGAAGGAAATTCATTAAAGGAAGAAAACCTTATCTTTGCTGCATGAATCTTGTTATGTGCAGGGCCATAGAAGATGCTACGGTTGCCATGGCCATGGCCGTACCATTTTTGGAGTAAATCAATTTTTAATCAATTAAAACCAGACACCCTCAATATCAGAATTACTTGCAGTAGTAGTAGCAGCTCTTTGTCTTTCAGTTTGCCAGACCTTCCTGCCACAATCCATATCAGCCAAATTGATTTAATTTCCCACAGCGCTCTTTTAGTAAAACAAAAGTAGTACACTGTTCTGTTCAAGCTTTCACTTTTAAATATCAATAGTAAACTAAATAATAACAATAAAACTGAAATAATTAATTGACCACACCCTTTATAAATAATTAATTAGGTTGCCAAATTTTGGTACACGCTTCATGTGTGGCGCGAGGCTGTACTCTTTTCAATTTTCTACTTACAGTCCTGATCTGGCAATCACTATGCCAAAGTTAAGCAGTTCTGTAATGTACTTGGCCTTTCTTGTATCAATGAAAGTATGTATTATTGATACCAACGGATGTATATCATCCCAGTCATCAACAATTTCTGGGTATCGTTTTAGAAAGAAATTCTAGACAAGTTTGTATAATTTGTGTAGTCTTAATTACATGTGCAT
>NW_003546494.1:95668-113348 GCF_000090795.2 Amphimedon queenslandica | reverse complement strand
TGGGTATCGTTTTAGAAAGAAATTCTAGACAAGTTTGGTATAATTTGTGTAGTCTTAATTACATGTGCATTAAACTTTTAGATTTTCTAATGAGCAGTTAGTTCTAAGTGACGATGGAAGGTGTGACTCACCTGGAAAGTCAGCAAAGTATTGTTACCTATAGTCTAATAGAGCCAGCAAGCAGTACAATCATACACGTAGAAAATATTGACAAAAGGGAAGTTCATTATAAGTACCACTGATGGAGTGTGAGGGTCTGCAGCGCAGTGTATTGTACGTAAGGAATAATTCTTCTATTACTGTAAAGGAAATAACAACAGATGCCTCTACAACTATTATTTCTATGCTGGGTTAGTGTTTCGGCAACAAACTTAACTGATATTAAATTTTTGAACAACTAAAGATTATTCTGACATCTGCTCTCCTGTTGCATGAAGAAAAACAACTATGCAAGACTTTAAATAAGGTACAGTACTTATAATATTTTGTACATAATTTTGTACATAATCATGCACTTAGTACTAAAAATTTTTAATTTTTAGGTAAGTATTAAGAGAAATATGATAAGCAAGATAATTTTTTTGGTTTTGCTGTAAAGAATGCAATGGTATTGAAGATAAATTAAAGGTAAAGCAACAATTTTAATCAAAATTAAACACGGTAATAATTTAGAGTTTATGATCAGTTTGTTGCACCATGTGCATAATGAACATACTTGGATATTAGGAAAATGCAGTCACATTGCAGAAGATGAATCTGATCTCAGTCCAGGACCACCTACTGATCCCAATGGTAAAGAGCTGGAGTGTTTGGAAAAAAGGAGCCTGCAATAGATGCTTTTAGGAAAATAGTACTAGATCCACTGTGGATACAGTCACTTTGTCATTACAATCAATTTACGTTTGTTACTGATACACTTTTGCATCATCATATAATAATAATTTTAGGGACACAGGAATGTTAGAGTCTTTTCTTAGTTTGTTACTTTCATATTGTCCTAAATGAGTTGGTTTTAAGTAAGTTGATTTTAAGACAAATAATTTAGCAATAAAAATGCAACTATTAGGACGGATGCTTATACAGCACAAATACTTTTGCTGTGATTGACGATAATATGTACCTGTGATGCATACATGATGTTAATAAGAGTGGAACACAGGAACCATCGAAGTTATCACAAAAAGACAAAATAATAGGATGTGGTACCTGTGCTAGAGGAAAAATCTTATTCTTACATGAAGAGTCTAGTTTTGATGATATTACAGTGCCATAGTAATTGTGACACCAGCATCAGGAAATCTCAACAAAAAGATCCTAATCACCGAGGAACCATTTCACGTACTATTGCCAAAGAAGACCCACCTCCAAAAGTAGATATAATAGATCGTAAGAAAAGTAGATTTCATAGACAGCAATAGAAAATTACATGTACAGGAATTGTAACGTAGCATTTTCTATATCTGTATCCAAAGGTGTACATTGTCTGCATTTACACCATGGCGGTTGTATGTAATGAGGATATGGTGGGTCATTAAAATTCCTTGGTTGGCATTTTAGTAGTGCTTGTGCTAAAGAAATACCTGAATGTCCAATCAGAAATTCAAACAGTAAATTTACAGCATTGTCTATAGATAGGGATTTTATAAATTCCTAGACATGTAGGTTTTACTAAATTATGGCTATGTCAATTTCTTGACTACTGTCTTCAGGCATTGTTGCAATGCCAGCCTCTGAAGTGCTATTAGAAACCTATTACAACAACTAAATAGTGATTGCTTCTTGTGCAACTGCATGCAATGTTTCCCAGTTTTAAAAGCTTACAATGAATGGTTGTACAGTTTGGTAACTAATTAGAGTAGTTTACATGCCTTACCCAATTTATGCATGCCTTCTTATTGCCACATTTACAGGCATCTGTGCATAGCCTTAGAGCTACTTTGCATGAACAAGCTCCTTTTCCAATTTTTCGGGAGCAGATTGATTTACAAGAACACTAAGAATACCACAATAAAGACAAATAATACATTTTTACCTCAGTTTGAACAAGAGTTTCTGTTTCAATTTCATTTTCAATAAGAGTGCTGCTAGAGCCCTTCTTTATATACTACTGACTATGTAACTATCCAAGCCTACTGACAGCTTCTTAGTAGCTAGCATCAGTTTAAATTCACACATGAACAACCAGTTTACACTCTAACACTATAAACATTTGTATGGCTGCTGTGA
Source organism: Amphimedon queenslandica (assembly GCF_000090795.2). Classification (NCBI taxonomy): domain Eukaryota; kingdom Metazoa; phylum Porifera; class Demospongiae; order Haplosclerida; family Niphatidae; genus Amphimedon; species Amphimedon queenslandica. The sequence continues at coordinate 111,122 of NW_003546494.1, read as the reverse complement.
CAGTGGCCTTTTAAAATACCAAAAGTGACTAATCATGATGAGTTCTTCTCATTTGAGCATGGTTTTGGAAATGATGTATTATCTTTTACTGACTTCTTACTCTGTTCCGTTTTTTTCTGTGTTAAAAATACCAGGAGTGACTTATTTCACTCAGTTTTACGATTCCAGTTTGGTTTTAACACGGTGTTATAAAGTTTATAAGACACTTTAGAAGCAACTTAAATCATAAAAACTGAGTCAAATCTACCATTTTTTAGTATTTTTTTTCTTCTTTTTTCAGTTACATAGTATAGTTTAAAATACCAGAAGTGACAAATCAGATTGAATTCCGATCACTTGAAATTTGTTTTTAATTAACATTTCAATTACTACTTACTTCTCACATTTGTTTCTTCTATTCTCACTTTCATAGTGAGGTTTATATACCAGAAGTGACTAATCAGGCTTAGTTTTTTTCATTTATGTTTGGTTTTCAAATGATGTTTTATGTTCTGCCTATTTCTCTGTCTTTGTTTCTTCTTTTCTCAGTTGAATTGACTGACTCAGTTATTATAATTTCAGGTAGGTTCTGAAATAGTTATTACTATTTGTTTTTTCTTAGTTTCATAATAATTATAGATTAAAACACCAGAAGACTGAGATCTTATCGTTTGAGTTTGGGTTTTAATATTTTATGTACTACTGACTTCTCAATTTTTTTCATCTTCTCATTATCAGAGTATAGTTTATGCACCTATCAGTATTAACCCCCACTCCTCCCATCACGGGATAGGGTCGGGCTCAATACGGGATTTTTTTGTTTTTGACATGCCAAGGTGGGGGATTTGACGGGATTTGACCACATTTGACAAATAAAATGGCGCAGGAAGAAGAGAATGTAACTGTACTAGTTCACTTTTACCAGAGGGTCAGAACAGTAAAATTTTGTGGTGGGAACAAAGAAGCGTTAGTACAGTCGCTTAAAACTACTTTTAAGGAAGTACGGCAGGCTGATTGTATCATAATTTGTCAGGTCAGTACCGCCCGGTGCCATGGTCGTTTCCGCCGTTTAATAATGTATTATTGCTGCATTTGTTCCTTATGTAGTCTTTTAGATAGGTACTGTCCCATTTGCATGCAAAGTAGATTCACTAAAAAACGAAAACACAATTTGCCCATGTAATGTATGTGTATATAGTGTGGTAGGTCCAAGCCGGCTGCACTGTGGTTTGTTATCAATATTATGATTATCACCTGTGTTGTGCATTATAATAAAAATCAATATAGGCAGGTGAAAAGGGGACTAAACTTGGAGAGGCTTTAAGGGAGCATTATTTTGAACATATACTTTTACTTAATTAAAATGTGAAGATGTGCATGCAGACAGCATAAGAAATACCCGCCATTTTCTTGGATAAATGAGCATAAATATATGCTTCATAAAATATAGATCAAAGACAAAGAGTGGGGTGAGTTTGTTGATCTCCTTGACCAGCAGATGCCACAACAAAGTCACACCAAGGTGATGGAGCAGAGTACAGAAAGTCCCATAATGGCAACAGTAAGTTTATGCTAAAGTAAATTATTATAATTATATACTTTATTATGTGTAGGCAACTAATGCTGTTCTGTATCAAACCCCATGCAAGCCATTCTTTGTACAGTCCCACCTGAACGAGTATGTTAAATTCTTCTTAATGATTCTTTGTGTGTATTTTGTAAGGCAATTAATGACAATTAATGCTTTATGATATCTTTTAAAGCACCTAATTGCATGCACATGCATGTACATTGTATTAATAATTTTTGTAGTAAGCTGCTATAGTGTCATTTTTTAATACTAAGCATGCTTTTTCCTTTCTTATTTTTGACTCGACAATGTTATAGCTACTATATTTGCACATGCAATGCTTAATTTACTGTCATTACATGCAGCACTTTCTTTATCATTTATTGTCTCACCAATAGGGCCTTGCACAAAAAGACATTGCTCATCATGTAAGGAATCTTCACAGCCTTTATCTAATTATCAAAAAGAGATTAACAAAGCTGCAATAGCACTTTGTGTAAAAAACCATTAATTACTTTTGCAAAAAAAGGTCAGAACTAATCACAATGGCAAAAAGGAAAATAATTGAAGGTTTTCAATTTAAAAATGGCAAGTCTCGCTCAAAAGGGAGCAGTTATCAGCTGAAAAAACAGAAGAAGTTCTCAAACACATCTCAAGCTTTTCGTGAAAAAAGATTGGTTGAAATTGAAGAGAAATTGGAGATTGCATTACTTTAAAAAAGAATAGAATAACCTAATGCATCATAATGTCAGACTATGAAAAATGTGATTGTTTAAAGAAAGATTATGGCACTCAGGCAAGATAGGAGAGAGCTTTTGGCTGAGAAGGAAAAACTTATTGTTTTGAATTGTAAAGCAACATGGTACAGAAGTAGGAAGAAGTTTATTGCAGATACCGATTCTTCAGATGCAACTGCTGATCTCACTGCTGAAAGTGATCAATTTTTTTAAATATCAGAGCCTGAGCCATTTTCTCCCTCTGTTTCAGACAATTCAACTTGTCCAACTACAAACAGCAGTCTCTCCCTCCCTCTCTGACTCTCTCCCTCCTTGTCTCCCTCGCTCCTTTCCTTCCTCCTTTACTGTGGCTGCTCTATCAACATCTTCAAGTACTAGAACTTCTAATACAACAGTGCCTTTCAGCAGTGCCTCCCTGTTGGATCACTGACGCAGGGAAGCCATTACTTGAACCAGTGACAGCATTTGAAAACTGTTTAACAGGTCCTATATATGCATCCATAAATGGAAATATATTTGTTAGTAATTGTGAAGGCCTTACAATGAATGATTATTTTCAAGTGTGTAAATATATATACTGAACTAAGCACACTAAAAATAGCAAGTGTATGTGTGCATCAATGGCCCAGCAGCTACCATGTTTCTAAAGGAGGGATTTGTGAAACTCTTGACAGTATTTACAGCTGTTATCCCTAATGTTTCTTATTGTTCATCAAATGCTGAACAACGTTTATTAGAATGCCATTGGTTGCAATTTTTATCAATAAGCATGTCCAGAAATGGAATGTCATTGATAGGAAATTTCTAGTATACTTACCGGATACTGACTTTTAATTTTATACAGTGTAGTAATGGTAGGATAAGTTCAGCACCTTACAGCTTGAACAGTAAAGAAGTTGATCAAAGTGCCTCGGTCTATAAAGTTTGTTAAACACTATAGCTAGTCTTTTGCGAAGATTGATCCTGATCAGTGATTGTTGTAATAGTACGCAAACTTCTAGAAGATACCACTGTCATTGACGCCATTTTTACATTGAGACTAATAATTTCTTGTAATTTTCTTTCTTGAAGGGTCAAAACTACAAAACTGTTTATTATGAGGAGTTTGCCAGAGTGGAAATTTGAAGTAAAACTTTTTTAAGCACAATGGTGTATAAATTATGGGGTAGTATATGCAAAAAAGTGGTACCTGAACTTGTCAAAGTCGTGCAATTTTTGGCTACGGGTTGCATGAATCTCAGCCAGTGCAACACAAATAAGTTTCTCAGTGCCTCAGGACAGCTAAATGAACCTTTATAATGATCTTTTTAACAGTTTAAAAACACAGAATGTTTAAAGCAAGAATACCATCAATATTTGCATTCTGACACTGTTAGTGCCATGCTTTCCGTCAAAACGTCAGAATAAGAGGAAAATACCCCTGCACTTCATTTATAAGAATCTTGGAATGCTTTCAGTGTCATGAAGTCACAGCCTTACACTAGACAGAAGTTATTTTGACTCAAACAGAGGCACCGAGCCATCTTCATGCACCACATTACTCGTTGCTATGGTAACACCAATGAATATCATTAAATTAATGTGACCGGTCCTTGCATTGCAATTTCTAGACCTGGGAACAGTACATAATGGATAACATTGATGAATTTAACTACATTTCTCTTAGCAATTTTCTAGATTCAGATGCTATACGGAGTTTTAAGTGGCGAAAGAGTTTGGTATACGTAGAAATGACTTAAAAAATCTATTGTCAATTGTGAAAGGGGAAAAAGAACGAGAATGTATATGGTATGCTGTCTACAAGTGCTCTACTCTAACACAAACACAAGCCAGGAATCATTTTGGACTTGAGAATATGAAGGCTCAAGAATTTGCTGTAGAATTGTTTATTAAGGAAGTTAAGATAGCTAATGAATTGAATGACATTGTTGCTGATGAATGCCAAGCACTGCTAGACTGTTATGGACTAACAAGCATTGATGATGAAGAGAGTTCACTGAGTGATACTTCCAAATCTGGGTATCATGATCACCTCATATCTAACACTGAGGAAGTTTGTTCACTAACTCAAGTTGATTCTATGCCTAATGATGATATACTTATGAGAACTCTTGTAGACTCTAAATATAACTGGGTTTGAATTTTTGAACACTTAAAGAGGCAGCATTATTCACTAAATGTACTGGTTGATTTTCTGGAAAATTTTTTCCTAACACTGCCTCATAAGAATTTATAAAATGAGGAATTACAATTTGTTGTGCAGTCACACAGAGCATTTAATGCTGTAGCTTGTGACATGGCACAGGATGACAGAGTTGTGCGTAGCATTAATGAAGAAGTGGTGACAGATTCTGAATCAGGACTTGATGAATGTACTGCAACAAAAGATGCTTAAAAGTTTAGTAGTTAGAAAGCAGGCTTCTGTAAAAAGACAGGCTAGAAGATTAAAATCTCACACTTTAGCAGAGAAACCTTTTTTCTCACAAAAAATGAGACGCCATACCAGCAAGATAATTAAGCAATTTCCTAACTTTGGAGAGATAATAGAGGAATATATCATAGACCACAATGTTGGAGCAGATGCATGGAGAGTTTTAACTTTTGATGGTAATACAAACCAAAAGAATAAGGTGATGTATAAGAAGATTCAGGCACATTTGAAGAAGATCCTCGGTATTGATATCTCATATGGAACAGTTGTAGAACTGCATATTCCAAGGATCAAGCATCGTCGTAGCTTAGCAAAGAGATATTGTGGATTTGCAAAGGTCACCACAAGACGTGCACGCAAAAGATTTTAACTTAAGGTACAATCCAGATGCACACTGGAGTGCTGCTTTCTATAATGGGCTTAAAACATTTCAGTATGACACTCTAAAGACTTGTAAACAGCATGCCACTCCAGTTGTGCAAGACATGGATGTACTAACAACCAGAACATATTAAGTAAATAAGACTCCGTCAGTACCGCAGACCACTTTTACAATTTCACTAGGACGAAAACAACTCCTGAAGTTTGTGTTGGAGTTGTGAAGGCAGTTCCTATTCTCAAAAAGAATCCAGCACAGCATTACTCAGATATACAGATGCTAGAAAAGGAGCCATTGCTGAAACACGTCTTTTATAAGTGTGAAACTGGTAATCCAAAAATAATCGATTGTATTAGGGTCGATGGAGCTTCTGATGAAGGGCAAACACATGAGGTAGTCCAATACTTTTGGACCAATTGGCACTTTCAACAAGGTAAAGTTGTTACACTAGTGACAACTAGAAGTATAGTGGCTCTTCTTATCTCAATCGTGTGGAGTTTCAAAGTGAAAGTTTATTACTAAGCCACACAAATACATTTGTTCCATCTACATTAGGAGGATCATGTATAGATTCGCAAACAGGAAAGGTGGATGAATACAAATTGAAGCAAAACCTATCACTTGCAATTGATGCTTATATTTCAAGAGTAGATGGTACTCCAAGTGGTGAGACAAATATCAAGTTGTTTGAAGGATCTGATTCCAGTCGAATTCGCTCTATATGTAACAGTCTTAAATATATCTCCAAGGATCTCAAAAAGCTAAGCTTTTTTAGATATGAGATCGATGTGATCGACATTTAGTCCATGGATTACCATCATCATACATATTTTTCTTAAGATGCTGCTTTCAAAAGGAATGCCCACACACCATTTGCAGCAGAGGTGGCTCAATTCAAGATTGTTTTGGTATCCGAATAGTCCTCCTGTTTCAAACATACCTCTTCCTTCTACAGATCCTGAACGACCTTGGGGAAGCAAGTCATGCACTGACCATAATAGAGTTTGTACAGGTCATTATAAGACAATTATGGTTGACTTAAACAACTTAAGAGAGATGCTAAAAGATGTTGCAATGCCACCTTCTCTAAGGCTAAAGCAGATCTTTAATACAGAAAAAGATTTTTCACAAGAAGTAATAGCTAAAGAAAATCTATTAAGCACAGAAGAAGTCAATATACGGTTTGATCACTTGAACTCAGTTAATTGCAATAAAAAGAGGTGCAGCAAAAGCAGCCCTTACTAGACAGCAGAAGAGAAAGCCAATTCCAGAGAAGGCAACCTCCACAGCATCAAAAGAGGCATATCACTGTGCTGGTTGTGGCTTTTAGTATTGTGAGTCTAGTGCTTCGTTTTGGATTGCATGTGATAACTGTAACAAATGGTATTGTTGTGTGTGCGAAGTTCTCTTAAGTGAACCAAATGATACTATATATTTCAGTAAAAGTTCATGTAATTTTTATTTCTGTCTGAAGCACTTTGTTATTCTTCAGTATTCAGTTTTTTGTTAGTCTGTTACCTTTTTCCTCATACACAATTTCCTTAATTTTTGTGTCATCAGTTTTTTGTGGTTGTTATTGTCCTTATTAATAAAATATAATTATTATTTTAGAAAATGAAACAACTATATAAATTATAATTATATGCAAGTACAGATAAATTATGAGTGAGCAGGAGTGCAGGACAGAAATGATAGAACTGCATGAGGAGACCAGTCTTGTCAATTTGCAACCATAGTAGGGCTCAGCTTCTCTTGATAGTGAAAAAGAAGTCAATTCCCCCAGTCCCCTACCAGGGAATTCGACCAAGAATTGACCCCCCAGTAGTGGGGATATTGAACAGCTATAAAAGTCAAGTCCCCGGGTAGCCCCAACTACACCTGTACAGGTCTGGGGGAGCTAGTGGGGGTTAGCATTGATAAGTGCATTATACCAGAAGTGACTCATTAGACAGAGTTCTTATCATATGAGGTTTTTTTGCAAATGATGTTTCATGTTTTACTACTGACTTCTTACTATGTTTCTTCTTTTCTCACTTTTATGGCATAGTTTATACCAGGAGTAACTGATTTCACTCGTTTTTATAATTCCAGTTTGGTTTTAAAATGGGGTTATAAAGTTTATGAAATTTTAAAGCCAAACTTCAATCATAAAAACTTAGTCAAATCTACTTATACTCAGCTTCATAGTATAGTTTAAAACACCTAAAGTGACTGATCAGATTGATTTCCAATCATTTGAAATTTGTTTTAAATTGATGTTGCATGTACTACTCATTTTTCAGTATTTGTTTCTTTGTTCAGTTTCATAGTAAAGTTTAAAATACTATAAGTGACTGATCACACTAAGTTGTTATTTTAGGCTGATTCTGAAATGATGTGTTACGTTCTTGTCAGTTCTCACTATTAGCTTCTTCAATTCTAATTTTTATAGTATACTTTAAAATACAAGATGTGACTGATCAAACTGAGTTCATATCATATGAGGTTCGATTTTGATATAATGTTCGTTTAAGGTTTCTATATTTTCGTCTTTTCTTAATTTCATACATGTAGTATAGTTTAAAGGAATTAAGAAGTGACTAATCAGACTGAGTTATTAACATTTCAAAGTGGTTTTAAAATGATGTTTTATGTTCCATTCACTTCTCATTACTTGCTTCTCCTTTTGGCACTTTCATAGTAAAGTCTATGCGAGGAGTGACTCATCTGACTGAGTTTTTGTATTATGGAGTTGTGTTTTAAAATTACATTTTATGTACTACTCACTCTTTACTATTTGCTTTTTTGTAGTGTAGTTAAAATAGCTGAGGTAACTGCACTCACTTGGTTTTTTCATTTGAGATCAGTTTTTAAAATGGTTCATGTTACACATACTTCTGACTATTTGTTTTTTTCTTAGTTTTTAGTAATGCGTTTACTACGAGTGATTGATAGGACTGAGTTTTCATCATTTAAAATTGGTTATGAAATTATGTTTTACGTACTACTCATTCATAGTATAGTTCGAATCACCAGAAATGACTGATCACATTGAGTTCTCATAATCTGAGATTGGTTTCTGAAATGTTTCAGGTTTTGCTGACAGCATGACTGTGTATGTCAAAGTTTCTGTAGAATAGCAATGAGAACCAGGTATCCAGGAAAGGCCTTATTTGTTGTGATGCATGCAATAGCAAATAATATAAAAAGTTGCCTGCCACGAAAAGGATACCAAACAGTGGTATCAGTAAGGGATGGCAGCTTTTTCAGTAATAGCAATCTGTCACTTTGTACTAACATAAGCATTATTCATCTATGGTTGAAAAAGATATCATTGGCAGATACAATCAAGGTATTTCAGGTAAATTTAATGTGATAATAAGCAGTAACATCACAGTGTCACATTTTAAATCAGTGAAAAAAATTGGTATAGACATCTACAACTTCATCTGTGACGTTTGTTCTCCATCCTTCATTGATCATCCAGCTAAATTGGTGGTCCTAGTATTGTTGTTGAAATCAATAAATTAAAGTATGGACAAAGAAAATACAATAAGGGTCTTTTAGTTGAAGGTCATTGGGTATTTGGAGGAACAGAAAGATACACAGGTACCATATAGTAGGTAATTTTTGACTGGTGCTCATTTCCATCTGTTTTGTTGCTATTAATTCTTAATTCTGATGAAAATTAATTCTAAAGGTTGGCATGTCCATAATAAATTATAAATAACATGATAACAAGCATGGATGGTTTTGAAAACGGTGTTGACCTTCTAAAGAATCTCTTCCTGACCCTACAGGACAAGGGGACCTCTTTCTAATGCTATCAGTCCTACAGATGCTAATGTAGAGATAAGATCAATTATTTTTGACTAGTCAAAATAAAACCAACGAATTGTTATTCTAAAGTCATTTCTGGTTTTAGTCAAAAGTTTCGATCACCGAAACTTACCCGCTATACAGTGATTCATTCCTTGTTGTAGTCAATATGAAAGACGCTTTGACATGAATTTAGAATACCACTAGTTTTATCCGACAAGTTACAGCATGACAATTTCAGTAGATTTTGATTCTTTTCTGATTAGGGAGTGTCATACACAGTGATTTGTGGGGAGAATATAATGGCTTGGATAGGTTACTTGGTCAGAACTATACCCATTGTACTTTCAAAAACTCGCAACATTTTGTTGACCTGGTCACAGGAGCACATACCCAGTCTGTGGAATCCATGTTAAGTCAGTGCAAAGGGATGATAGGAAAGACTCAAACACTGCCTTCTCAACTCTTCCATACTTGCCTGCAGTGGAGAAAGAAATTTGACAGCCCAAACCAAAATGCATTTAACAATATCATTTCTAATACAGTAGAACAATACCCACTGATATTGTGTATTTTCTAACCATACCTACAACTATAAAAGAAGCTATTACAAAAATTAAAAAAAATAGAGTAGGATTCTGACACCATCAATTAGTCAAAAAAGTAATGGAAACAAGGACAAGTAGGATTCCAAATGACCAATTATTCCAAAGGACAGATTATTGACTGTCCACACCATAGATATTAGAGTAAATGAAAGGGATTGGAAACGAAAGCGTGGGCATAGCCCAACCTCCATTCATTTGTATTGCTGCTAGGCTCACAGAGGCTCGTTGAAATTTTTTGTCACAATTTACCGTTGATTTTCTTTCTTTTAGGAGCAATATCTCGCAAACAAGTGTTCCTATGCAAGTGGAATTAATGCATCAAGTAGCCTAATGTTTCCTCTTTATAATTCTGTTTTCTATTGTATAGATAATTTTACCATGTAAATGTTATGGCACTTTTAAAACCATGAAATGTATTTTTTGTCATTATAATCCCTTTTTTGAAAACAAGCTGGAGTAAAATGCAATATCTTTATAATCATATGAAAGAGTTTCCATTTGCATATCAAATGATACTAGTTAAGGTTAGAATCCATGAAGCATGAGTTTGTTACTACAGAAAAAGGGTGAAAAATGAAAAAAATTTGTTGTACCTGTAACTCGTTGCAAAATAACGTTGTAGAAGTAAAAACCTTGCTGCAGGTAGTCCAACACTTTCTATATCGAATGGTAGGTATATCATAAGTAAGCGTCCTCTTGGATCTCCATAAATATCCTTCGAAGTCCTTGCAGTACAGCCTCACTAATGGAGGAGATGGGAAATCAACTAGATTTTGGGCCGGTAACCAATAGCAACATCAACCAGCCTACGCCTCCGTTTCCAATCCCTTTCATTTACTCTAATATCTATGTCCACACCCATACAAAAGAAAAATCAAAATGAAATCCTTCTTTCGTGATGCAAATTCTACTCTACAGTGTACTTTTAATGTATTTGTGTAAGAAAAAGCCTAATAATGTAGAGTAGAACTTAAGTCAAGGGAGCAGGATTTTTATTTTGTATTTTCGTTCATATGGGTATAGTCAGTCGTTTGGAATAATCTGTCATGTGGAATCCTACTTGTCCTTTTTTCCATGACTTTTATAACAAATTTAGACACTGAATCCTACTCAATCTCTTCTTAATATTTGAAATAGCTTGTTTCTGTTAATTTTTTAGCATATTATATGTTCATAACTGTGCAATATACATAAAGCCAGCTTTGTTAGCCAGTAAGGGCAATGTGTCCTAACTGTTGTCACCCCTTTACCACAATGAGTTCAAGCTGGTAATGAAGGAGAAGAAATGGCATTAAACAGTGTCCATATATAAACAGTGTCTTCAAATTAAATCTATTATGGTGTCTCAACAATCCCATTTTATGTAATTGGCCAATATGACTGTGTCTAGTTCATCATTCATGTATTATTTTTGATTGCTAAGGCCAATATCACAGTCTCTCATATAGCATTCATTATAAGCTATGGGATATATGACACTGTCTCATTATGATTATTATGGCCAATGACAATGCTCTTTAATAATTCATTTTAAGCTATGGCAATTATGACAGTCTCAATAATAAATTATGTAAAGCTATGGCCATTATGACACTGTCTCATTTATCATTCATTTTAAGCAATGGCATTGTCTCCTAATATTATTATTAATTATAAGCTATGGCCATAAATAATATGCTGTTTCAATAAATATCCTTCTTTTTATCATACTTTTTGTCATCATCACTTGAAGCATGTCCATAAGCACTTCCTTAGCAGGAGAAACTACAAAAAGTGTTGAGTAACAAATGGACAAAGCTGACGTTTACTTCTGTTTTGGAGGGGCCATTCTTTCTGACATGCATCACTCCAGGTATAAATAAACTTATACGATTATGTGAAACACAAACTAGAAAACGTGTCACGTGTTTTTATCACCCCTGTTATTATCACTAGCATCTGCTATTGATGTAACTACACCATAATGGTTGTAGTTAATAAGGATTAAGTATACTATATCCCAATTGAGTTTGACAGTAAGACTGAGGAAGTGAAAGTAGCCATGTGGAATTTCAAAAATGTTGTTACGTAAACTGTTATGTCACTGCATTATATGACTATATGACGAGTAAAAACCCACCAGAGATAAATATATTGATAGTCAATGATTGAAGGGTGTGGTCAGCATGTACAGGTGTGTGGCGCTACATGCTTCACTCCCAAAATCGTATAGTTGCTTTGCTCTTCTATATAGTTTGGTTTATCTATTGTTATCAGTCCTTCTAGTTGCTGATTCTTGTCTTCTGTGGGGTCTATCAAGGTTCTTCTAGCTTCTATATAAAGGTCAAATTAGTTCTTAAAGTAATATTATTGTTATTGTTAGTTTTATATATTTGCAGCTGTCACTTACTCTTTTTGTAAGTTTTTTCTTAGGTTAACTTTTCTACGTATCTACTACTCTGGATCATGCCAAGGGGGAAGAGGATTCGCTCTGGGGAGAAATGTTATGAAACTCTGTATGATAGAAATTTTATGATTCATAATCAAAAAAAGTAGAGGAATTGCACTTCAAAAAACTATCAAAATCACTGGGTTCTCCAGAAATTCAGTGAAGAAGATCTTGACTGAAGGAAGACAATTGCCGGAAGGTGCTGAATTTTACACACCAGACCTTCCAAGATATGGCGAAGTCCATCAGAGTGTATTGAGTGTGGATAGTTTTGATTGAGCTGTTATTAAAAGAAAAATGTGCCTTATGCAATCAAAGAAGCAATACATTACACTCGACAACCTCCCTTGCAAGCCTAAGGCTGATGGCACTTTAAAAGGATCAAGATCATCTCTCAATCACTTATTAAAAAATATGAACTATAGGTTTAGGAAAGTCATCAACAAGAGGATCTACTACGAGCAGCCTCACTTCATCAAACAATGTGAGGAATATTTAATTAGAATGCACAACAACTGTAGTGGAGTGAACAGGCCAGTCATCTACCTTGATGAAACGTGGATAAATGCTAATGACGGGAAGGATAAACAATGGGCATGTTATTTTACATGTAAATACAATAACAGTAATATTTGTTAATTATTACAGGTACAACCAGACACTAACTGGTGGTACAAGCAGTGAAGTCACTAAGCCATACGGAAAGGGCAAGTGACTGATTATCCTTAAACAAAATCAAAAAATGGCTGGGTACCAAATGCAAAACTGGTATTTCAGTCTGGGGGCACTTCAGATGACTACCACCAGGATATGGATCACCAGGAATTTGAGCGATGGTACAAAGATCATCTACTTCCCAATATTCCTGTGAACTCAATAATAGCAATGGCCATTGCCTCATATCATTCAAGGAGATTTGAACCACTACCTACTTCATCATGGCGTAGACATTGCACGTGTATACACGAAATTTATGTATTTACACGAAATTCACAATAAGAAGTATATGTAATAGATGGAACATGGCTTCGAGTGGTTTATCAGATATACACTGAAAATGATATTCATAATCCTGAGGGCATAGCCCAAGGGATTATGAATATGATTTGAGGTGTATATTGGATAAACCACGAAGAAGCCATGTTCCATATTTTTTGTACTCATTGGAAGGCATAATGATAAATATTTAGGCTTACCTGTCGCCATAAGATTGCTAGAAATCGTCCAGTAGTAGCAAAAATCATAAGAATACTTTTTCAAGCAGCAACGCCATTTTAATAGCCTTGCACGTGGTCAGCTTGTCAGTTAACACAAGGGGCATTCTTAATGATATTTATTGCTCTAGCAGGAAGTTTACATCATACTTTCTTCAATTTGAGACCCACAGTAGCCTGATACAAAAGTCTGGCTTATAAGCTCAGCTTGATTTTAAGGTTTTGAAGGTAGAGATTCCTTTGGGGGACTCTTCCTAATTTTTTATCCGTGGACCTTTCAGGACAAAACTGTCCTGAGCGAAAGGTCAAAGTTCACGGGATCCCCTCTTTCCCTGGTGTATCATATATACACCACTGCGCGGCACTTTTATCTTATGGCTTCCTATGGTACAAACATGTATATACACAATAATGTAAAAGTAGCTACATGATAACGAAAATAATTAATTTATTATTAATAACTAATTATGGAAAGCTACACCTGCTCATCACAAAGCATGGCAGTAACTGTGAAGTATGAAGAGTTTTTCCATTTGACATTGCCAAAGCCATTCAAGGCATCAGAATGTCTAGCAAACCCTGATGGCACACAGCCACATAAACCCAGGATAAAAATTTTACGTAAGATCTTACTTAAGATCTTATGAAACCTTAAAATGATCATGCATGATTAATCATGCCTGTTCTTGCCAGATTATTAGACAAGAAGTTCCAAACTCTTGCCAAGATCTTAAGATAAATCTTGCCAAGATCTTATGATAAATCTTACATAATCAGTCATGACCAGACGATTAACTTTATGCTATCAATCAAGATCAGGAACCATGTCTTACATTATCACTCAAGATAAGGAACTAAATCTTGTATGACCTTTCAAGATCAGGCACTAAATCTTATATTATCAGTCATAATCAGGTATAAATCGGCTTTGTGCAAATAACTGTTGGTGAAGAAAAATACAGGATACATGGAATATTTCATGGCCTTTTTTATTTACTTTCTTATTTAATTTAACAATTTGATCTAGTAAGTAAAATTTAAATCATATTACAAATACGTACAGAATGAAGAGCCATGTGAAATAAAAATCATGGCGATCACTACACACTGCCAGCAGTCAAGAATTTTATGTATTGGAGAAGTCTTAAAGATAGCCATCCAACATACATGATAGACTGATATTGAGGGTGGGACATCTTCCATAAACGTTTTTCATTATTTATGTGTTCTGGAGGGATGGTCACCTGTGAAGTTACTGGCACTGAATCGATTTACTTTAAGGAGGTCTGAGATTCCCTGTACAGGGATTTGTCTAGTGATAAAAGTCAACACTGACCGTGAATTTTAATTGTCATTGCTTACATATTTAATGTTAAAATTTAAGTTAATTAATAGAAGTCAAACTATATAATGCACCATTACATTCAATCATCTTTTTCACTGTAAGCCTCAATCTCTTGATTCTTGTCATGTACTCCATAATATGCATCTTCAGTTGTAGGGTTCATATCTTCACTGCTAACACTTTCAGTTATTTATTGCCTTACTAGCTTCATTATTCCACTGACAATAAATTCATTAATGATATCTACCACAAGCCATTTGGAGCTGTTGCTACAACCAATGATCACTTATGCATACACATCCACATCTTTATACATGTACGTGTATCATAGATACATTAACTGTCTAGAAATCAATTGAAACTACGGTATAGCTAGACAATTTGGAGTGCTAAAATGGGCAAATTGACTTCAAAAAAGGTTTCGAGGTTAAACTTTTGGCGAAACTTTAATTTTGTGTATGCTTCTATGGAACTCTATCAAATTGGAGACTAAAAATTTGCAGTCAATTCACCAAATTCGCTCCACCAAATTGTCTAGCTGCATGGTGTATGGGATTAGGATGACAGTAATAATTGTGTTGGCAGTTCTGTGAAATTCATTGTATGTTGCGACAAGGTTTTCACAATGTGGAAAATGTGTCCAATCCAGGGATTTTAAAAGGTTGTGACCGGGTAGAGACAATCAAACTTGTTATAGTGGGTTTCAGTTGAGTTTGACCACTGACCCACCCTTATAAGTTCTCTATATTTTATGCTAGCAGCTTGAAACTTGGTATATTTGCAAAACAGGTTCTTCCGAAAATCTTTACCAATTTTTGAGTCTCTGAGTACTCTGGAAGGCTCTCAAAAGGTTCTTCCGGTCAACATGAAAGGGAGCCGCCATGATGTTTCATGATGTGTAGCTTCGTGAATATCATTTGCATCTCATTAAAATTGTGAATAATCATGTTTTTATTATTTAAAAA
>NW_003546494.1:90520-95386 GCF_000090795.2 Amphimedon queenslandica | reverse complement strand
TAGCAGCGACTAAAATAGGAAAATAAACAAGTTTCACCAAGAAGAAAAGAGCATACTGAAGTTTGCAGCCATTTTATTTGCATGTGGGTGGGGCTACACGTGACGTTTTGTGATGAAAACATCTGGTCAAACTCAACTGAAACCGACTATAAAGGTTGTCACAACCACGCGGCATGGGTGGTCCTTGAGGGCTGACACATGAAGCTTAATAAAAGCTGTACTAAAGCTTCCTACTCCTTGAAGGTAATTTGGGAATTGGGTACACTTGGCAGACACATATGTTCGATCTGTAACTTGGTATTAAAGTGAAGTAGAGTACATCCAATTATCCGAACAGCTCTGTCAACAACATTTGCCAAACATGTTTGGAAAGGCCTTAAGTGTACATATCCAGGATCTTGATTATCAGGAGCTAACCACTCAGATATCTCGGCTTCAGTTAATGATACTTCAAGTCTTGAAAAGTCATTAACAAAATCCTTAATGTTTTTGTGCACTTGTACATGTTTGTCATCATTTCTGTGTCTATAGGCAAAACCTTTTCACCAGGAACGTCTTATAATAACTGATATAATTTCATTTCATGCGAGAGCTGTTTTTTTTTTCTACTACTATTTTCTATTACTAGACTTGCTATTGTCTTGGTTATCACAAATTTAAATATCTGTCATAAATGATTTGCAATAACATCTTTTTCAACACTCAAAAACTCTGGCACTGTAATTAAATTCTTAACATGTGGGCAGGTGGTAAGTTAATTTTGATTATAAATTCTAATTATAATGTAACTAAATAAACTTCATCAATGATATTCAAAAATGAACTAATATGTACAAAAGTGTAATAACTTGTTTATCAGTACACAAATTACACTGAGGATGCACAATAATAGATTATTAGAAGTAAAATTTTTCTGTATGTTCAAAAGAATCACGATCTTTCACGCTAAAAGACAATACGTAGGCCTAATTCATTTACAGATGATCCATCATCAGCAACAGAAACAACATATTTGGGAACTGAATGGTAAAATTATTAAAACAACAAACGACTCTCAACATTAAACCATTAAAATGATGGTACTCTAACATTATTAAGGTAAAGCAGTCACAGGATTCAAGTTCTTAGTTAGTCTTTGATAGAAGATTTTATATCTGAACACTCCTTGCTGCTGTAGCTGATCATTTTGTTGCAAAAACTTCCACTTATAGCCACCATTTTACTTCACTGTGACCATACCCGCTACATACAATAACCTTGTAATTACTTTGGCGTCTATTTATTTTATGGTTTTTAAGCTGTTTCGCTAATATAGCTAAATTTAGTAGACACAAATAATAGCAGGCTTAAGGTAATAGACTTCTTCCGGTGGGATTGAGGGTGGCCTATGAATGTCATTACTGTTTTTAGTTTTTACAGTATCCAGCTATGCGTGATGATTGGCTGCCATTTTTAACAGCATAATTGAAAGGATGATGGATGTAGAAAAATAAAAACTGATTCTTCTTGTTGGCATGGACAGGGCTGTAGCAGATGGTATGGTTGCTACAGTTTTGGCCAGACCAAAAATGAAAAGGCGTTGAGGGTGCGTTTATATTAAAGTTAACTAACTTAGTAACTTGTGTTTACATTATTATTATTGTTGTTATTATAATGCCAATAATTAATTTATGGCATGAATTATTTACATACTACAAGAGGTGTGTACTACACATATTGAAAGATGGCTTCATCCTCCCTACAGCTTATGTAGTTCTTCTGCAACATCTAGTTCTACAGTTGAAATCGAAAAACCACACCAAGCAGTTGATTATATGTATCCAAAACGTTCTTTTGGAAAGACTAATGTCATGCAAAGGAGTTTTCAAGGATCCTGGTTCAAGCAATGGCCATTTCTTCATTACAGTGAGGCTGAAGATAGCATATACTGTATAACTTGCTGTATGGCTTTCAAATTAAAGACTATCAAGACCAGCTGAGCTAATCCAGCTTTTGTGAGTATTGAAACCAATATGACGTTTACAATTCTGAAATTATTGTAGGTAAAGGTTGGATTTACGAACTGGAAACATGGAACAATTTGTTTTAGGGCTCATGAAAGTGGTAGCACATCATGAAGCTGTAGATGTGATGATTACTCTACTCTCTACTGCACAAGGTATTGGGGAGCAACTTTCTCTTGAACATGCAACACAGAAAGTTCCATATAGTCAGGCTTTGCTTCATATCCTGTCATGTGTTCGATTCCTGTGTTGACAAGGTCTTGCATTGATGGATAATGGTGATGAGTCTGACAGCAACTTGCATCAACTTCTGAAGATTAAGGCTGAAGATGATACTAATTTGAAGAACTGGTTAAAAAGAAAGGAGAATATATACTAGCCCTGAGATTCAAAATGAAATGATTAAGGTTATGGCTCAAAAGGTACTACAAGATATAATAGAAGACTTTCAGACTTCTTCGTTTTTAACAGTTATGGCTGATGAAACAACAGATGCCATCAATAATGAACAGGTTACTTTGATCATTTGTTGGGTAACAAAAGCATTGGAGGTACATAAAGAATTTGGAAAAATTGATTCAAATAAATTGACCGCTGTTAAGGATGTACTCTTGAGAACAAATCTATCAATACATAAGTTTCGTAGACAGTGTTATGATGGGGCTAGCTCATGAGTGGTTCAAAATCATGTGTTGCTAAACAGATTTGTGTTATTGGACCAAGAGCTGTTTATACCCCTTCAAGAGCTCAAAAGTAATGAGGGATGCATTGGGAGATAACTGAATTGATCAAATGTTCACCTCGAAGAGAAGCAGCGTTTCAAAGTCTTAAAGATAACACAGTTGAGAAGTCATGAGATATTGCAAAATGCCTGTGCTGAAGTGCTCCCTGAAACTACTGATACTGAAACAAAGGCAAGATTATGAAGTGTATTGGCTCAGATAAAAACGTTTGAGTTCTACTTTGGTGTTGCTCTTAGTGAGATGATAGTACAGCACACAGATAATCTGAGTAGCACCTTACAACACAAGACAATATCAGAAGCTGAGGGATAGGAAATTACTAAAATGGCAATTGAAACCTTAAAATTAATTAGAACAGATAATTCATATGATGACTTCTGGGAATTTATTGGCAAATCGGCAATGTCACTTGATATCATAGAGCCAAAGCTCCAAATGACCAGCCAGGTATGAGGATGGTTTATTTAGTGGAGATTTTCCTACTACTCCAAAAATCTATTTCAGGCTGCTTTATTATGAAGTACTGGATCTCAGTATTAATTGTATTAATAAGCGCTTTAATCAGCCTAGCTGCAATACCTATAGGCACTTGGACTTGGAGACACTTCTTTTGAAAGCTTTTAAGCAGCAAGATTATGAAAAAGAGTTGCTAGTAGTATCAACTTTTACAAAGATTATTTTAATTTAAGTAATCTTCATACTCAGCTACAAATATTTTTGTGGTCTTCATGTAGTGCAGCAAGCACAGCAAATCCTAGTATTGTTGACATCAAATTTTACTTCCTCTCACTGACTCCTGGACAAATGTCCCTGCTCTCTGAAGTTAAACGACTTCTTCAACTGATCTTGGTAATGCCAGCAACAAATGCTACATCTGAGAGATCATTTAGTGCATTAACGCACATAAAAAGTTTCTTAAGGAGCACAATGGTACAACAACACCTTAATCATCTCATGATTTTGCACATGCATAAAAGCAGAACTGACTCGCTAAATTTACATTCTACTTTGAATGATTTTGTCGCTGATTCAGAGCATCACTTCTCAATTTTCTCAAAATTTTCTTAATAATTAAACATTAATCATTGTCTGTAATTAGACCACACCCACTAATGAATAATTAATGAGGTGCAAAAATTTTTTCTTCCTCACACCATCCTAAAATGCCTTGTTACGACTATGGCCATGGAGCTTTGAAGGAAAGAATGGTTGCTGCTAAGCATCTCCTAAAAGGGATTTGGTGCAATATGAAGTATATTCTTTATTTACAGCTTGCTTTCTGCATTAGCTCCACCGTCCATGAAAAAAATTTCAGAGCAAGTCAGGCTCTTGCGTACACACTATTGGTCCCTTTTTCGAGGAAATTATATTTCGCAAATTTTAGATTTTGTAAATTTCACGGAATTAATTTTCGCGAATGAAAGTAAAAAATGACCACGTCCAACAATTTTTAACCATAGATAATAGAGTAAATGAAAGGGATTGGAAACGGGGCATAGCAACAGGAAATGCTATTTGGGTTACCACGTGACAACCATCAGTGTTTTGCCATCTCCTCCGTTGGTGAAGTTGCCCTAGAAGGATTTTGAAAGAAACTTGTGTTGCTCCAGAACAACGCTTGCTTGTGATTTATAGCCTTTTGCAAATATAATTTTTAGAGCTACCCACAGCAAGTTTTTGTCACTGTAAAGCTATGTTGCAATCAGTTATAGGTACAACAAAATCAACTATTTTCGGTACACTTTAGCTCTTGTAACAAACTCATACATTACAGATTCTGACTCTAACCTGTATAATTACTTTGGAAAGTGTAAGGCCTTTCATATGATTATAATGGTTTCCATTTTTGCTTTAGCATGTTTTGAGAAAAGGAGAATAATGGAATAAATGACATTTTAAGAGGAAAAATGGGCTGTATTGTGAAAACTATAACATTTTTTGCACAATAGATAACAGTAGTGTTGAGAGGAAACATCAGGCTTTTTGATGCATCAGTTTCACTAACATGAGAACAGTCTTTCGCCAGATATTGCTCCTAAAAAAAGGAAAAGTAGCATAAAAATGGTGACAAAATCGCAACAAGCCTCAGTTTGCTTAGTAACAATACAAATGCATGGAGG
>NW_003546494.1:88106-90008 GCF_000090795.2 Amphimedon queenslandica | reverse complement strand
CTGCCACAATCATTCACTTTGATCATAGTTATAATAAATCAAGACAATCTCAGCAAAATGTAAGTTACTTTGATAATGAGTTGAGCTGACTTTTGGCCACACTCATGGTTCATTACTTTAAAGTTATAACTTTCTTCAGGTATCAGTATCAATGAGACAAACGTTGTACTGTGTAAAGATGATTGATGCCAAAGGTGAAAACTTTGTAATTTCTTGGAAGTCTCAGAAAGTTGATAATGTTAGCTCATTATACGATGCTGTTAAAGCCGACCTGTGTGACTCTCTTCCCTGCTGTCCTGAAGATATTACTCTTGGTTATTATGAACCAGGCCACAGCTTTAACGGAAAGCAGTTATCTTTAACAAATGTGACCCGATATAAGAAAACCAGGCTATCTGCGGGATTTTGGTAAAATCAGTTTTTGGTACCCACAGATAGAGAAAAAAATTTCCTTTCCAGCAATTTCCCGTTTATGACAATGCGCAATAAAATTTGGAAGTTAGGGACGCTGTTTGGACGATTGCTCTGGAATACTAGTTCAGAGAAAAAGCCATTTTCAGTTATTTTCAATGTTTCCGTGTCATGCCCGTTCATGAAGTAAATAAAACCACGCCCACACGTAAAACCACACCCAAATCAATTAATAAACGGGGAATGAAGAAAGAAGCACTTTTGACTCGCTTTTGACAGCATTTGAACTATCTTTTCTTGTATAATGGACATCTTAAGAGTTGTCTAAAGCCCTGCCATTCATGGTGACTTCAAATACTAGTAAGTTTTTTCATTACCAAGTTATAGAGTTATTATTACGTCTTCTAGTGCTAAAAGTCCTTTTTATGGACTGTTTTGAACACATATCATCCACATACTTCATTCAAATCCAGCCATCACTTTTCCTTGAGTTTACAGGTAATATATATATTATTTTTATTTAGAAGTATAATTAAGTTGTTTACATGTAACGTTAAAATAATTTATAGTCTTTGCACTTGTGGATGAATCCTATGAAAGATTTGTTGTTATTGTTATGTTTAATGATGTTTCTTTCAATTACTGTTGTAGCAGGGCCTCCTCCTCTTCCTTGGCTACCTCCCCCTCTTCCTTGGCCACCTCCCCTCTTCCTTGGCCACCTCCACCTCTTCCTTGGCCACCTCCCCCTCTTTTTTGGCCACCTCCTCTTCCTGCTCCTCTCCCTCCACCTCGTCCCTGCTTCCCTTTACCCCTATGTTGTCTCCTTTTCTTCTAACAAAAAGAGATTAAGTTATTATTGTTTACATTAATGCTCCACTGTTACTTTGAATTTCTTTCCCTTCTCTCTCTCTGTCTCCCCTCCCGTGCCTGTGTCTTCTCCCGTCTCCGTCTCTTCTGTCCCCTCTGTTTCGTTTCCTGCCCCTGTTTCTTCCTTATCATCACTGTCCTTTATTTCTCCTCTCTCCCTCCTTCCTTCTTCTATTACTTCCAGCTGTCCTAATTTACAATGTCATAAAGCCTTTAATTTACACTTAAATTATGTTTACTTTTAAGAGCTGGCCGAAACTGTTCCAAGTCTTAAAGTTAATAATCAGTGTTAAATGAAAGTACAAGTAATTCAACTATTATTAATTTAATTACCTAAGGGCCTTCCTTCTTTCTTCTTGCCTAATGTTTGTAAATAAAACTAACCAACATACAATGCAAAGTTACTTTTTAATACAATGGTTCTTCTTACATCTGCTTGACAGCAAAAATTATTAGATTGCAATCATAAAAGAAAACTTACTTAGGCCATTTGATTCTATTAAAAACAATGTCATTTTCAATGTCAATTTCACTCAATCTTACCATTCTCTTTTGTACTGTCTCCTCTCTCCTCTTTGTCTCTGTCCTTTTTGTCTCTTTCCCCTTTCTCCTCTGTCCTCTCTC
>NW_003546494.1:86272-87949 GCF_000090795.2 Amphimedon queenslandica | reverse complement strand
TGACTTCTTTTTCTGCTATAAATACAGTTATTTTTTGCTTTTTAATGTACAACACAAACATATAAACAACTTACCAAGTTCATCTACCAAAAAAAGGCATTATAGTTATCACTATAGGGTTACACATTCCCAACTTACCATCAGATGGATGGACCTCAATGAGGACATCCTCTATTGGGGCAGCCATTACTTTTTGATTTTGAACTTACAGTTTCAGGTGTCTTATTTTATATCCTAAAGGTCACAGTTGACACTTGGTGTTCTTTGATTGGCTGTGAATGACGCAATGACTTCTATTTCGGTATTCTTCTCCCACACAATTTTATCGTCAGTCCTCTCACCTGTAAAGATAAACACATATCACCTGCATGATAACTTCGAGACTAACTTTCTCTCAGCCTTCCCTTTTGAGTTAGTAAGTTTTAAACAAAAATGAGTGTTTGTGTTTATGTTGACGTCTCACGCACATACTAGTTCCACACCTTTGTTTTCAAAAATGGGGATCCATAGTTTGTATGTCTTAGCGTTACAAACGAGTTCCTCTTTTTTAGGGGATCAATAGTTTGAATATTTGGCATTCAAACTAGTTCCACTCCTGTTTCAGGGGATCAATAGTTTGAATGTTTGGCATTCAAACTAGTTCCACTCCTGACTCTGCTGAAGCGATCCACACATTCACAGCCACACATTCCATTGAATGAAATAATTAAATTCTTGTGGCTTTCACAGTATTTTTTGGCAAATGCGTGGGCGCTTATAATGAAAATGGCTGACTCAGGGGAATAATCTTTTTCTGACTGCACAGCTACAAACAAACATGATGTGGATCAACTGCTAGGTTAGGTTAGGGGTAAGATTCATTTATTGATTTACTTTACAGTGCAACAAAGATAAGATAAACAAGACTGAGGGGAATGAAACTCAAGATGAAATTACAGTGAGGGGAACAAGTAATAGCCTCTGTCTTTGATTTAAGTCATGCTATATTATGTTCTACTATCTTTACCCACATATAGGTAACATTATATCTTTTTCTATAGACTGGACCAACTACACTTATACGGTGCTAAATCTATACTAAAAGCATTGAAAGGGATTTTGACTGATGATTGGATAAAAGATAAGGCCCATCCAACACTAAATATTAAGGCCTGACCAAGCTAACTTTGTAGGTATCTTTTTATACTAATGTATATCTGAAACTATGATAGTTGTACAGTTTTTAAATTTTATGTAATTTCTTTTGTTTTTTAGTTCAAATGGCAGCATACATGTATATTATTAATTAACATTATTCATTGATTTTATGATTTTGATTCTGATTCGTCATCACTAACTAAAATACATTTCTGTATCTTTTGTGTTTGTATTCATTCCGGTTTCTCAGATATATGCACACTTTCACACATTTTATTTTATATCTGGGTGTGGTAGCTCCGCCTTGATTTCTAACATTGTGATTCTGTTTCATCATCACTTGCTACACACATTTCTGTATCTTTTGTGTTTGTATTCATTCCAGTTTCTCAGATATATGCACACTTTCACACATTTCGTCTTATATCTGGGTGTGGCAGCTCCACCTTGATTTCTAACATTGTGATTCTGATTCGTCATCACTAACTAAATACATTTCTGTATCTTTTGTGTTTGTATTCATTCCAGTTTCTCAGATAT
>NW_003546494.1:80291-81750 GCF_000090795.2 Amphimedon queenslandica | reverse complement strand
TCGTATAATAAGGTAAAAATTAAAGTGCAGTACTTTTAAAAACAATAATGCATTTATAGTTCTAGTGATGAAGATGATGACATCAGTTTGAAATGTAAAACCTCCATTTCTGATACCGAAGCAATAGAGGAATCATCCAAAAATATTACTAAGGATAAGCAACATGTAATTAATCATAATTATTCTTTATAATTAAGGTTCATGTATAGCTACAGGAAAATGATGTGGAAGAAAGCCAGGTTTTGCATTTCATTTCACAAAAAGATATATTTTTAAAGGTAAATAATTTAACAATCATCAATTTTTTCCATTTTACTAAACAAGACTGGACAACTTGCCAGAAAGCCTATAATACTGGAGTCACAACCAAATGCTGGGATCAAAAACACATTTCAAACCAGGGTTTGCTGGCTTGGCTCAGCAGTACAATTGCTAGAAACAACGACATTACCACTTGAGTTACAAGGTATAAATCTACAATAAGATCAAAAATTATTAATAGTGCATTGTAATGTAATAGGCATTAATACAAGTCTACTAAGTAACATACAGAACAAATACTTAGCAATTCATACACAGTTAGCAAATGGGAAAACAGCTGATGTTACAAGCTTTGCAGTAAGCCAAATTTTAAATTGATGTGCTGAAGACTATATTGCTCTAGAGAGAAATAGCAAATGATAATAGTGACATAATACTTGGCAATGATAATGACCTTTCCGAGAGCCTTGGCACAATAATTTCTGAACTTCCTTACAATGTAAGTTATGCAAATAATAATTCATAATTTTAAGTTAAGATAACATGCAGAATACCTCGTTGTTTGATATTGTACTACAGAGAAGAGCCCTGTGTGAAGAGTGCAGAAATGTAAATTTAGTTTTACTACTAATGAGTAATGAAATGACTTGATACATTATTACATTTAGGAGACAATAGAAGTTGGTTCATTAAACACTCTGTATTGTGATGCAGTAGACAAAAAAAATGGAGCATCATTACTAGAAATTGTAAATAAAGCAATAAAAGAGCAATGTGAAACAATGAATGGATCAAAGTAAGAATTATTTTATGGCAGTCATGCACTTTTAACTTTCAAAAAAGGAAATGCCCTGAATGTGACATATTCTACAATGTTACTGGAAGTATCATCAGTTTTCCACAGAATTTAATTATAGGAATAAATAGAATATATCACACAAAACAATTCAGGAAAAAAACAAGTCACCCTATTGATCTTGATGAAACCTTAGTGTTGAAGTCAAAACAAAATGGATCTTCTCACACATACAGTCTAAAAGCCTTTGCAGTAAATAAAAATGTGTAAATGCCATTATGTTTATAGTTATAAAATATATAGGTACACACTGGAACATTAACAACCACTGGACATTGTAAGTTATTGCTAATGATAAATGCAGTAATGTAAAGTTTTATTTGAAGATCAAGTTTTTGTGAA
>NW_003546494.1:69421-73595 GCF_000090795.2 Amphimedon queenslandica | reverse complement strand
ATGTATGATATTTAATGATAATTAGAATGTCACGAAAAGCTATCAGTATTGTTCATGGTGGTGGACAAAACTCTGGATGCTATATTTGGAGATGCTGGTACTTAATAGAATAATTATTCATGAAATGATTTATTTTATTATGCTACAAATGTTTAGAATTGTACCTAGAAATTTCTTTAATTGTAGCTAGAAATTACTGTCGCCCAAAATTTCTGTGAATTTTGTAGACTTTATTTTAGCAAAATCACCATGCCTTTCAATGTGTACTGATTTTAAAGGTTTAAATTTTCACAGCTTTTGAAATCTGCATAATTAGCAGAAATTTTGGGCCACAGAAATATCTAGCTTCATGTGTATGGCATTTGCAATGAAAGGTTTATTTTTAACTTCTTATCTCTGTTAAACAGATAAAATTTCCTTGAGACTAGATATATTATCAACTCATTATTTCCCTTGACACTACTTAATGTGACACCAGTATATTTCCAGGTCAGTAAAAACTATTATTGCTGTATAAAATTTGTTTTCGTTATCTGTAGAATGACATTCCTGTCAAATTATTTTTAGAGATGAAAATAGGCTACAAAGTTCCTTGTAAACATTAATGCAAAGTACATGTACTTTTTACATTTATTATTAATATTGCTTATTCCTTGTAGACTCAACAGAGTAACCTGAAATCAAATGTGTGGCTAAACAAGCATTTATTCATGTTTGAACTGTTTTTTTTACATTTTTGTTTGAGTGATGCACATTATAAATTGAAGTACAATTTAGTTAGTACTGCGCATGCGCAGATTGCCCACGCAAATAATTGGATCCATTCCTGTCTTTAACGGCATGTCACATGGGACAAAGTTAAGAGCTTTCTAACAGCAAGAGAGCATAGAGATACTGTCTAAAGACTTTTCTACAAGCATCGCAAGGTAGAGAGAGCCTTTATAAGTATTAATAATGACCAAGTTGTATTTGCAAGGTGGTGAAATCAATTATAGAAATATTTTTTACCCTGTTACGCTTGTTTGTCAGTTTTATAGTATAGTTTAAAATCCCAGGAGTGTCTCATCAGACTTAGTACTTATCATTTGAATTTAGTTTTATAATGATGTTTTATGTACTTCTTACTATTTGTTTCTTCTTTTCTAAGTTGCATAGTATTGTGTAGATAAAAGTGACTGATGAAGCTTACATGTAAATTATGTTTTGAAATGATGTTTCATGAACTACTTATTTTTTGGTATTTGTTCCTTCTTTTCTCAGTGTTATAGTATAGTTTAAAATAACTGAAGTCACTAATTATTAGACCGAGCTATCCTTCAAGGCTGGATTCTGCAATAAATTTTGTTGTTCAAAGTTCATTTTATTTGTTTCTTATTTTCTCAATTTCATTAATTGTATCGTTAAAAATACCAGAAGTCATTGATCAGACTAAGTTTTATTTCGGTATTAAAATATTTCATGCACAACTAAATTCACACAATTTGTTTCTTCTTATCTTCTTTTGTTTGCTTTGTCACTTTTTTTGAGGCAAATGGTGAGGCAGTAAGAGAAGACAGATGATATGGCAATGAGAGCAGGGAGATGGTGTGGCAGAGATAGCAGTGAGATGGAGATGTTGTGGCAGTGATAGCAGTGAGATGGACATGGTGCGGCAGTGGAAGCTGTGAGATGGTTTGGCAATGAAAACAGGGAGATTTTGTGGTCATGAGAGCAGGGAGATGAGGTAGTGAGACCAATAGAGATGGTGTGGCATTGAGAGCAGGGAGAGAGTGAAGCTGTAATACCAAGGAGATGGTGTGGCAGTGAGAGCAGGGAGATTGTGTTGCAATGAAGCTGGGAGATGGTGTGGCAGTGAGAGCTAGGACTTGGTGTTGCAGTGAGAGCAGGGAGATGGTGTTGCTTGAGAGCAGGGAGATCATGTGGCAGAAAAAGTAGGGTGTTGGTGTGGTAGTGAGAGCAGGAAGATGGTTCGCAGTGAAACCAGGGAGGTGGTGGAACACTGAAAACAGGGAGTTGGTGTGGCAGTGAGAGCAATGAAGTGGTGAGGCAGTGGGAGCAGGAGGTGGTGTGGCCGTGATGGCAGGGAGATGGTATGGAAGTGAGGGCAGGGGGCAATGAGATCAGATAATGGTGTGGCAGTTAGGGCAGGGAGATTGTGTGGCAGCAAAATGGTGTGGGAGTGACAACAGAGTTTGAGTGGCATTGAGAGCAGGAAGTTGGTGTTGCAGTGAGAGCAGGAGTTGGTGTTGCAGTGAGAGCAGGGACACTGTGAAACACATTGAGAAGAGAGTTTCTGTGGCAGTAAGAGCAGTAAAATGGTGAAGCCACAGGAGGAGGGAGATGGCATGGCAGCGAGTGCAAGGAGATAGTGTGGCAGCAAGAGCAGAAACATGGTGTGGCATTGAGAGCAGTGAGATGGTGTGGCAATAAGAGCAAGAACAGGGTGTGGCAGTGAGAGCAGGGAGATAGTGAGTCAATGAGAGCAGGAAGATGGAGTTGCAATGAGAGTAGGAAGATGATGTGAAAAAGGAAGCAGAGAGATAGTCTGGCAGTGACAGCAGGGTGTTGGTGTGGCAGTGAGAGCAGAGAATTGGTGTAAAAGTGAGAGGAGCAAAATGGTGTGGAAGTGAGAGCAGGGAGATGGTCTGGCAGAGACATTGGGGAGTTGGTGTGCCAGTGAGAGGACAAAGTTGTTGTGGTAGTGAGAGCAGGGAGATATTGTGGCAGTGAGAGCAGGGACATTTTGTGGTAGTGAGACCAAGAAGTTGGTGTGGCAGTGAGAGAAGGGCGTAGTTGTCACAATGAAAAGAGGGAGATGGTGTGGCAGTGAAAGAAATCAGATGGTGTCGCAGTAAGAGCTGTGAGATGGTGTGGCAGTGACAGCAGGATTAGCAGACTTTGTGTGGCAGTGAGAATAGGGAGATGGTGTGGCAATGGGAATAGGAAGATGTGGCAGGGACAGCAGGGAGATGGTGTGGCAGTAATAGCAGCAAGATGGTGTGCCACAAAGAGCTGGGAGATGGTGTCGCAATGAGAGCAGGGAGTTTGTGTGGCATTGAGAGCAGGGAGATTGTGAGGCACATGGAGCAGAGAGTTGGTGTAGCAGTGAGAACACAGAGATGGTGTGGCCGTGACAGCAGCAAGATGGCTGAAGATGGCTTGGCAGTGAGAGCAGGAAATGGTGTGGCAGCTAAAGCAGGGAAAAAGAGCGGCAGCTAAAGCAGGGAAATAGAGTGGCAGTGAGAGCAGAAGAATGAAGTAGGAGTGAGATGGGTGAGATGGTGTTGCAATGACACCAGGGAGACGGTGTGGCAGTGAAAACTAGATGTTGTGGCAGTGTGAGCGGGAAAATCCTGTATTAATGAGAAGAGGGTAATGGTATGGCCATGAGAGCTGAGAGATGGTGAGGCAGTGAGATATTGTGGAATGGAGATGATGCAGCAATGAGGATGGCGTGGCAGAGAGAGCAGCGAGATGGTGTGGCAGTGACAGCAGGGAGTTGGTGCGACAGTGACAGCAGAAACACTGTGTGGCAGTGATAACAGAAATTTGGCGGGCAGTGAGAGAAAGGAGATAGTGAGGCAGAGAAAGCAGATAGTTGGTGTGGCTGTGAAAGGAAGGAGATGATGGCGTAGGGATATGGTGTGGCAATTAGAGCAAGGAGATGGTGAGGCTGTGAGAGGAGCAAGTTGGTGAGGCAATGAGAGAATAGAAATGGTGAGGTAGTGAAACTAATGAGACTGAAGCAGTAACAGGATGGATGCAGCATGGCAGCGAGAACAGTGAGATAGTGTGGCAGTAAAAGCAGACAGATGGTGTTGCATTGAGAGTAGGAAGATGACGGTGTGTCAGCGAGAGCATGTTGCAGTGAAATCATGTAAATGACGATGCCGTGAGAGCAGGGAGATGGTGTGGCAGTTAGAGCCTAGGGATTGTGTGGCAGTGAGAGAATGGATGGTGTGGCAGCGAGAGGAGGGAGATGATGTGGCAGTGAGAGCTGGGAAATAGTGTGGCAGTGAGAGCAGGGAGATTGTGAGGCAGTCGGAGTACAAGAGGGTGTTGCAGTCAGAGGCAGAAGATGGTGTGGCAGTCAGAGGAAGAAGATGGTGTGGCAGTCAGAGCAGGCAGATAGTGTAGCAGCGAAAGCAGAAAAATGGCGTGGAAGTAAGAGCAG
>NW_003546494.1:54894-69023 GCF_000090795.2 Amphimedon queenslandica | reverse complement strand
TAAGAGCAGGGAGATGGTGAGGCAGTAAAAGCCGGAAGTTCGAAAAGCAATGAGTGCAGGGAGTTTGTGTCGCAGTAAAAGCAAGCAGATGGTGGGCTAGTGGGAGCAGGGAGATAGTGGGGTGGCAAAATCTGGGAGTTGGTGTGGCAGTGAGAGCAGAAAGATATAGCAGAGAGGGCATGGAGATGGTGACGCATTTAGAGCAGGGAAAAGGTATGGCAAGGAGAGGATGGAGTTGTTGCGGCAGTGAGAGGAGGGAGATGGTGTGGCAATGAGTGCTGGAAGATTGTGTGGCAGTAAGAGCACTGACATATTCATGGGCGTAGGCAGACTAGGAAAGGTCGAGCAAGGAGAAAATGGTAAGCGTGAAGCGTGCTGAAATTTTGGCCACACCCCTTTTGCCGCCCAAAATATGGAGATTTTGCACTATCTAACATGCATCATGCATGCAATTATTATTGTTTTATTGTAATCAGGTATGGTGGCTTTGAAAAGACAGTTAACAAAAAAATGAGGAAACTCAACTCTGAGGATGAGGACAATAATCACTGGATGTTTTTGTGAGAGACAGCAAACTTGATGACTACTTAGTTTAAGCAGTCCCAGAGCTTGGAAGACAAATCTCTTTCTATATGTAAAAGATATATGTGCAAACAGCATGAAAGATTGACGTTTGCTCGCTATTTCAATAATTAACTTGGGCGTCACTAAATAATTAACTTGTTATCACAATTCATAACTTGAATAAAATGGCTGCTGCTAAAGTTCTGGCTCTCTCAGCTTCTTCCTCACTCCTCAGGCTGAGTAACAGTCACAGACTGACAGTAAAGTTCCAGTGTCCAATTACAACTGTGGTAATGAAAGTCTGACAGTCTCACACACAGTGATACACTCAGTCTTGCCCAAGCTTCTGCCCTTGCCCACAGGTCAGCTCACAGTCAGGTCGGGCATTGCCCCTATATGTCCGACCCTGCCTACGCCTATGGACAAATTGCGGCAATGAGAGCATGGAGATGGTGTGGCAATGAGAACTGTGACATGGTATGGCATAGAGAGCTACGAGATGGTGTGGCAGAGACAACGGAGAGTTGGTATGGCAGTGAGACGGTGTGGCATTGAGAGAAGGGAGATGATGTGGCAGTGAGAGTAGTGAGATGGTGAGGCAGTGAAAGCAGATAGTTGGTGTGGCAGTGAAAGCAAGGAGATGGTGCGGCTGTGGGAGCAGAGAGATAGTGGGGCAGCGAGAACAAGGAAATGGTGTGGTAGTAAAGGCAAGGAGATAGTGTGGCAGTGAAAACAGTGAAATAGTGTGGCAGTGAGAGCAGGAAGATGGTGTGGCAATCACAGCAGGGAGATGGTGTGGCAATGAGTGCAGGGAGAATGTGTCGCAATGAGAGTAGAAAATGGTGTGGCTGTGGTGGCAGGGAAATGGTGTGGCTGTGAGAGTAATGAGACGGTGAGGCTGTGAGATCAGCAAGTTGGTGAGGCAATGAGAAAATGGAGTTGGTCTGCAAGTTAAAGCAATGAGATTCTGATGCGATTAGAGGGAGATGGTGTGGCAGTGAAACCAGGGAGATATTGTGGCAGTGCCAGAAGGCAGGTGTGACATTGAGAGCATGGATAAGATGGTGTGGCAGAAAAAGCAGTGAGATGGCGTGGCAGTGACAGCAGGGAGCTGGTGGGGCAGTGAGAAAAGAGAGTTGGGGAGGCAGTGAGAGCACGGAGACGGCATCACATTGAAAGCAGGAATACCGTATATCGGGTCTATTTCCATGCATGAAAAGTAATGAAAATATAAAATTCAATGATGAAAAAATTTGGAAGCCCTTATATTCCGAAAATATTTAACTTGCTATTAATTCCATGAAATACCTGGCCTGGTAAGTAAATCAAAGCATTGGCTGAATTCTCCACTTCTGAATGAACCATAGCAACACTTCTAACTGGCAAAGAAGGCTCGTTATAGACTTCAAATTTGACTAGAATGAAGCATTGGATAGTTATGAAGCGACATGTTTACAAAAATTACACAATACCACATATCTTCTTTTCCTTTTTATCTCATATTTTAGAATTTTTTATTATTTGTTATCGCAATAGATTGCTTTTTCCAAAATTATTAATGCATTGAAATATACCCAATATACGGTATGGTGTGACAACTAGAGAAGGGAGATGGTGTGGCAGTGAAAGCAAGGAGACGGTGGGGCTGTGGGAGCTGGAATATGGTGTGGCAGTGAAAGCAATCAGATGGTGAGGCAGTGAGAGCATCGAACCGGTGAGGCAATGAGAGATTTGAGTTAATGTGGCAGTGAAAGCAATAAGATTGTTATGCAGTAAGAGGAGGGAGATGGTGTGGCAGCAAGAACAGGGAGATTGTGAGGCAGTAGCAGCAGCCAGATTGTAGGGCATTGAGAGCAGGGAGATGACGGTGAGGGAGTGAGAGCAGGGAGATGGTGTGACAGTGAGAGCATGGAAATGGTGTGGCCATAAAA
Source organism: Amphimedon queenslandica (assembly GCF_000090795.2). NCBI lineage: Eukaryota > Metazoa > Porifera > Demospongiae > Haplosclerida > Niphatidae > Amphimedon > Amphimedon queenslandica. The sequence continues at coordinate 66,528 of NW_003546494.1, read as the reverse complement.
GCAAGGAGATGTTGAAACAGTTGGAGCAGGGAGATGGTGTAGCAGTGAGAGAAGGTAGATGGTGTGGCGGTGAGAGGAGGATGGTGTAGCAGTCAGAAGAGGGAGATGGTGTGGCAGTGAGAGCTGGGAGACATAGGCATAATTAAACCAGGGAAGCAAGGGCATTGCCCTGGCAAAACTGAGATGACCAAAAATTTAATTATCAAAAGGTTATTATAGTCAAGGGTTGTTAAAGTGCCACCTCTCCTTGTTTACTAAGTGCTGTACCCACCCCCAGTGTTAAATTTAGAAAAACAAGTTAAAATAAGATTTCGAACGACCAACGAAAATGCGAAATGAAAATCCTACTCGTGACGCAAATTCTACTCTACATTCTACTTTCAATGTCATTATGTAAGAATTACGGAAAACCTTGCAATGTAGAGTAGAATTTGCATCACGAGTAGGATTTTCATTTTGTATTTTCATTGGCTGTTCGGAATCCTACTTAAATTTGTTTTTTTTAATTTTTTATGTTCTTGTAGGTCTTGATTTATTATAATATTTATAATTCTTTAGTTGCCATTGTGATGCTTGTTCATTTTACACAAACAATAATTTTCTTTACTATTATTATCATTGTTATGACTTTACATCATTTATGAGAGACAGCATTGAATAGACATGCTGAAGGAATATCAATTATCCTGATGACAAGTGAAATTATTAGTAGTCTTGACAAAGGTCCTCGTTCAAGAAGCTGTGAGCTGAGAGTGTCCACCTTCCCTGCAATGTTGCAGCTATTCCTGTTCTTTGAAGCTGTTGTAATTCATATTATCATTGCATATCATACATCAATTAATTGTTTCTTTTTAAATAAAATAAAATCAGACACTTGATAAAACAGTAACATGTAATAAATTCTACAGGCGATAGCCTATATGTAGGATTGAGGTTGATTTGTCAAGATGGTGGCTGTTTTTATGATTTTCAAACACTTCAGCTCTTTTGTCTTATGTTATACAGCCTTATAAAAAGCTTAGATGAGCTCTCCTTTACTGAGCGATTCTCCTGGTACCTTTAAAGTGGACTGTAATGTAGCCGGAGCATTTCTGGAAAGCAGGCCCAAATTGAAATTTCTACAAAATTCTTCTGACTTTTTCTTCTTCTTTCATCTTTTATGCACCGTCTAATCTTTTAATCCAGAGAACTGCTCAATTTGCCTTTTACATCACTCCTCTGGGCTTGATTCAAGGACCACAAAGGTAGTTTTAAAAAGAAGCGAGGACATAGAAAAATTGGAAGACAAAATCCAGCTGCAGCCACTGCATGGGTTTGTGGTTTGACGCCATTTAAATTTATGGGCACGTGACCAGCATGAATATAATTAACCTAGCTGCAGAATCATAATTGAATATAATTTCTTGATTTAAGAAAATGGAAACAAGTAAATAAAAAACATTAAAAATGGGAAAATAGTAGCATTGAATGGGGAAAAATGTAAGAAGGTACTTGCAAACTAGTGTGGTAAGAAATCCTACACCACTGCATGAAGATTACTACCCAAAACACAGCAATTATCCTCACAGCCAACTATGATAGCTCTATATGAACTTTTATTTTTATGCAGTGCTGTAGGATTTCTTACAACACCAGTCCTTCTTGTTTCCTTACTTTCTTCCCCATTCAATCCTACTATTTTCCCATTTTTAATGTTTTTTATTTACTTGTATAGCATGGGTGGCAGCAGATAGCTGACCCGAGGCCGAGGGTGTTACTGGTTGGATAGCAGCCCAAGGCAAAGCCGAGGGCTGCTTTCAAACCAGTAACACACAAGACTGAGGCCAAGGGTCTGCTATCTGCCATAGAGCACTGTCACCCATTCTATATGCAATATGAAGTGTACTTGGTCAAGGATGGCTAGCCATCTGAAAAAGAATATACTCCAGCAAAGGCAGTAGCCATATTGAAGTTTACTGGGCATGTGCAGTAGAACAAGAAGACAGGTGGCTGTCTGCCAAGTCTGCTATTGAGATAGCAGACCTGGGCGCAGGTCTGCTATCATAATAGCATACCTGTTGCTGTGACAGGTCTGCTACAGCAACAGGTCTGCTATCACAAGTAGCAGACCTCGCGGCTCCTTTGATTTACGTCACTAGTATACTTTATGTAAGATTAATACCGTCTTTTAGCTGGAAACCTCCACTAAAGTCTTGCAGTAGTTGATGCCAAGCATAGCTTGGTAAAAAAATTGCTGCTTCAAGAGCTGCAGATCTGAGCACGCACGACCACACCCAAATTTTGGAGCACATGGCAAGCTTCTTTAATTAACAAAATGGCGGCATGTAGCTAAGATGGCTCATCCAGCAGTCACAGTATCACTTTTTCCTTACTTGAAGAATGATCTGATGGGTCAAGGACCTGTGCATAGACAGTTGGAGTAGATTATTGTAAGAATTATTCTTGTAGCACCAACAGATACTGAGATACACACCAACAACTGGATTGACAGGACTTGATGATGAAGATAAAAATAGGTGGCTGAACAAAACGGCCGGTTCGCCGATTTTTGACTTATCGCTTAGACAAGGTCTAGAGCCATGCTAGTTGTACCATTGGAGTCCTCTGGTCAAGATAAGGTTCTCTATAAAGTCTGGTAAGCATAGGAGCTCGTTTTCCAGGTATAGCAAGGCTGCAGAAGTTGTGGCAGCCATTTTTTTGGGGGGTGAGTCCTACTTAGTAATGCTACCGCATTACTAATAGTGAGTGAGTGTATCAAATTTACCGCCTGTAGTTACAAATGTGATGTAACTCTGCTTTCATTTGTAACACTCCCTGTGGATTTTTTTATATCCCTGTGGGTTGAGAGCCAAAATCTCTTAAATAAGGTATAAGAAACAACATTATTGTACAGGTATTATAAGCTGAAAGTCAACTGTCAATAAAGCTTGCTCTGGCTTATGTCCAGTGGCCCACAGGAACTGACAGCTGGTACAAAGTCAGAACAATTGTGAGTCTCCGGAGTGCATAAAACTGTAGATCGATTCATAGACCGTTAATTCATGTATGTAGAGTTTCACTGCTCTCCTTTTGTGTTCAAACCAATGGTTGACTAAGCCTCGATACTAAATGAGATGGCCGGGGAAAGTAAGATCAATACATGGCCCGTCAGCAAGCACAGTATCGACCTCTTCCAAATATGATAGCCTAAAAAGAGTAAGATTATGTCAACCTAAAGCCTGAATCAGTTGATAAAAGTACCTATTTCTCAGCCTCCTGTTCTCCATTGCCATCATTTTACCACAAGGTGTGGTGCTATTGAGGATGTGTATTGGCACACCTTTGGTATGCCGCCTCATTACTACACAAATATTTTGATAACACCCCGCTGTGGGATACATTGCATTTGTGTGACCTTGCCCTCGAACCTGCAGCCCTCAGGCTTCGTCATACTAATGAAATGTATCCCTAGAGGGGGTGTTATATGTTTACTTACAAATATTAATAACTCAGTCTAATTAGTCACTTCCGGTATTTTAGACTATACTAAAAGTTAAGAAATGAAAAAAAAAATAATAGTGAGAACATAAAAAAACATAGAACAGTATTTCAGAATCTAATCTGAAATGATAGGAACTTAGTCTGGTAAGTCACTCCTGGTACTTCAAACTCTACAATAAAACTGAGAAAAGAAAAAAATACTGAGAAGTGGGAGTTCATAGCACATCATTAATTTTTGAAACCAAACTTAAATAAACAATACTAAGTGAAATCAGATACTCTTTGTAAAAACTATACTACGAAACTGAGGAAAGACTGAACAGTGAGAAGTCAGTAAAACAAAAAAAGTCTTTTCAGAAACACACTTCAAATAATAAGTACTCAGTCAAGCAGTCCCTTCTGGTATTTTGAACTACTCACTATTTGTTTCTTCTGTCATTTTTATGGAAACTGAGAAAAAAACAAATAGTGAGAAGTCAGTAGTACATAAAACATTTTATAACCAAACTGAAATGATAAGAACTCAGTTGGATCACTCGCTTCTGGTATTTTAAAATATACTATGAAACTAAAAGGAAACAAAATTGGTGAGAACAGTTTTAGAATCAACCTTAAATCATAAGAATTCAGTCTAATTGGTCCCTTCTGTTATTTTAAACTATGCTATGGAAATGAGAAAGCAAGAAACATAATGAAGAAGGCTTAAAAGCGCTTGGAGAGCTCTCTGAAATGGAGCATTCTCAAAGACAAACACAATGAACACTAGCTGAGGTTGACTAGTCTCACATGGCCAGACCCACCCTCCATGCCTCTGGGATAGGTCTTGTAGACTGACCTTCATGAAGTTCTTCAAGGAAGTAAGGTGATAATAGGAATCCCAACATAGATAATGCAAAATCGTTCAATTTTTAATTGAGGGGTGTGTGCCCCCGTGTCTTGTAAAATGGCAGTGTAAAAGTGCTGTCTATGTTGTGAGGATGTTAGTGAAGGAACAATGAAATCTAAAAAAATAAAAGCCCTTGGAAATGCTGGAAAAGTAACAGTAAAATTAATGGGTGAACTAGCACTTCATTTTTTAACACAAAATTCATTCTTGGCACAAATGTTGACCAAACTAATTTTTGTTCCCATAAGTGCAGGGCAAAAGCAGAGACATTCGTAGCTTTTTGTGATATGGTAATAAATGAGGAGAAAGAGCTACAAGTGGCATCACTACAGCTTTTCAAAGTAATCAGGCACTAATCTCAATGAAGGACAGTCTGGACAGAGGAAGAGGAGCCTGCCTGAACCCATAACAGTTGACACTTGTGTAGATAAGGTTATACAGCAAGTAGGGTCTAATGCAGAGTCAACTGTACAACAACCGGAAACTCAGGAAGCGTCTGGCAACTCCAACACACCGTATGAGGAGACACGACAAACACCAAGTGTTTCAGTAAGTACATACTGTAAATCCTTAAATAGAAGCTGCATTCGAATAAATGCCGGGGTAGCAATACAATTTAACTATAAATATGTAACACTAGCCAAGGAGTGACTTAGTAGTCTAGAGGAAAATGCCTGAAGTTCCAGTAGTCAAAGGCATGAGGTCATGGCTTAAAATCCCACTTTGGGCCTAAGTTTTTTTAATTTTATATATATTTTTTCGAGGTCCAAATACCATTTAAGGAAATAGATGCTGGGGCTTTTATTTAAGGAAATACGGTAGCTACTATTCCGTAATAATGTATCTGCCATTATTTAAGATAGGTACAAAATAATGGCCTTCTGGAACTCGTAATTTCACAATCATTAGTTCAGGGAGATGGAATGTTATTTAATGATTAGCTAGGAAAAATTTAATGTCTTTCTCATCACATGGGTTATCTGAAATTTTGACTTCTACTACTATACTGCGGCGGGTTGCTATGATAGTAAGGAAAGAGATGAAGGACATATGTTGTGGTAGTCAGGATGCCATCATTTGTGATGCCAATGAAGTCATAAAGAACTTCAGGTGGGATTGATGATTTTACAGAAAATGCCTACTTGTGCTTCATTACTTCAGTTGATATTTTAGGGAAAGATGATAGTGAAAGGGTAATATTGTTGTGTGTCATTTCATCTATGATGCTAAAGAAAAGATATCGAAAGATGGCATTACTTTGGAGAGCTGTATCAGTTTTATTGTATGGAAATGGTTGCTCAAAAGAAGTACGTAAACATCACATTATTTTTGATACATACAACATAAATTTTGTTTCATAGGTTTACAACTGTTTGCAACCTTTAATGGTATCACTATCATACACTGGCACAAACAAGTTTATTTGAGGATCATGATATGAAGGTCTAGTTTTGAACTGAAAGGAAAATGCAAACTAAATGACTTTTAAAAAGTAAATCTGTAGAAATGATAAAGAACATTTTTGATGAATTAAACATCTACTTTGATAAATGATTAACCTGAGATGGAAGAGATGGCATATGCAGGATGGAATTTTGAGAATGATGAAGACAAAGATGAAGAAATCGAACAAGAAATTGTTATACAAGAATCGAGTGCTGGCAATAATTCCTTGCTTTTTTGCCATGATTTGAATACATTTCAGGCATTGTTGCTCCTGTACATATGTTAAATGAAATTGAAACAATTATCAACAGTCAAAATGATGGAAGTCTCATTACAAGTAAGATTAATACATAGAATGAAAATATGCATACGTAGATAATATTATCATAAACTTATTTTTGTCATGTTATATAGTTGGAAGCTCAGATGACATGAATGCATATGATGTCAATGTAGTGGTAGATTCTGAAGAAGAGGACTGTGAGGAAAAAGTTGACAGAGGTTTGAATACAAAACTGTCACAAAGAGCATGAGGCTACAGTAAAGGCTTGAGGCTACATTGTGTTATACAATTGACAAAGATCAGGCTAGCCCCATGACCAGCTTACAAAAGAATGAACAAAAGGCCTAATAAAATAAATGGATAAATCATAAATTCACATGGATATTATTTACATCAACATTACATGATATTACATAACATACAAGAACATGTACACTAATTTCATTAACCGTGAGATTACATCATGTCTCATGGGTCATTCACATACACAACATTGTCTCTCTGCTGCTGATGTGGCATAATAGCTTAAACAACTTCAGCAATTTTTGATAGCTTAGACAAGCATTTGTCATCCTGCCAGTATTGAATAGGGTCAACTTTCATTTCCAAACATGGCCCTTGTAATTACCATAGGTGTATTTACACCAGGGCATACCAGGCCAATGCCCTGGTAATTGTTGTTTGTCTTAAAATTAATTTTTTGCAATGAAACAGTGCACCTTCCATTTAATTATATTCATTTTCTGTATAAAATAACTTAAGTTAAACACGTGTGCAACGGCTGTCTCTGTTAGTCTGTAGTCATTGAGGTGTTAAATTATGTGTACAAGTTACAGCAGTCTCCGTTAGTCTGGAAGTCATTGAAGTGTTAATGAAGTGATGAAACGCAGTAATGGTACTGTCACTGCCAGTGCATTGTTTTGCAGTAGTTGTGGGTTTTAAAAAATGTGTAAAAGTGTTAATGACAACATAGAAGATCATGATGGTAAGTACTTGGTTGTTAAATAGATCATGATAATAGTGGGCAGAGCCTGGTATTAGTTATTCACGAACTAAATTTGGAAAGGTTTCTGAATCATTTCAACCAAGATGGTACCAACAGTGGTCTTGGATGGAGCATTTTGTTCAAATGAAACCTTTTTTTGTTTCGCCTGCCGCTTTTTTATGTAGCCATTGTTACCTCATTAGGATTAAAGGATTGAAAGCATGCTACAGGACAGAAAGGTATGCTGAACATTCCCACCAGCAGTAAGTCTCACACAGAAGCTATGGCATTGTGGCAGGAGTACAGGAGAAGAATGGCAATGGATGAATCAGTTAGCTGCCAACTTGATAGAGTAGGCTGAAAAACTGTGGTGGAAAATAGGAAATATTTGAGGATAGTAATGGAGGCAATTTTGTATTGCTGCCAAAAAGCAATTGCGTTACGTGGTCACAATGAAGGTGAAGAGTCCTTAAAGGTGAACAGTCCTTAAATCCAGGCAATTTTGTATCATTAATGACTCTTCTGTCACTCCATTCCCCTGTAGTTCACCGACTGTTACAGGAGTCCTTTAGCAGTGCGACATGATTGTCTCCAATGTTTCAAAATGATGCTAAATACTTAAGGGTTTTAGCAGATGAGACGAAGGACATCAACAAACGAGAACTGCTGTCCATTGCTTTCAGGTACGTTAAAGGCGGGAAAACAATGCAGAGATTTGTTGGAAACACTTTAACAACGCATCTAACAGTGAAATCCCTTGCTCATTATATCACATCAAAAATGAGTCAATTGGAGCTTAACAGACTATTTGGTGTCACAGTGTTATGATGGTGTGTTACTCATGTCAGGCTGTAATGCAGGAGTTCAAAAGCTCATTTAAGAAAGGAATCCTCAGGCACTTCATGTTCACTGCTGTGCTCACCAATTAAAATTAGTGTTAGTGGACATTTGTAACAATGTTCAGTAGCAGCAGATTTTTTGTCACTCTTCAGACTCTCTATGTATTTCTCCTCTCTTCTAAAACTCATGAGCTATTCCTTTCCAACCAGCAGGCCTCTGGAGGCAGAGAGATCAGATTAAAGAAGCTGTCCAATACAAGGTGGTCGTGTTGTATTGATTCCATAACAACCTTTCATACCACTCACTCTGCTATAATAAGAACACTGGAAGACAAAGCAGATGGTAATGACTGAGAAAAAGCAGTTGAGACTAGTGAAATTATTTCTGGAGTACAGTCTTTGCTGTTTATAGTTGCTTTAACGATCTGAAATAAATTTTCAGTGTATCTGGGAATCTTTCTGATTTGCTACAATCTCAGTCAATAGTCTCAGCTTCTGCCACTTGTGTTATTCAGTCAACCATTGATACCTTTAAGGGACTTAGATGTGATGATTGATGGGAGCTTATATGGCAAGAAATTTGTTCATTTGCAAAACATAACATTGAACCAAATTCTCTATTACGTTGTCGTTGCCAAAAACATGCTCCTTCCAGGCTCAGCAATTTTGTCGTAACTTCTGAAACCCTTGGTTCCAATGACAATGTTGGTCCTACTTTATCATTAAGTGAGATCTACAAAACCTCAGTATATTTTGCCACATTAGATGTAATTGTAGCTGAAATGAATGAATCATAATACCCTTAGTAGTCTGAAGGCAGTCAACATTCTTCACCCAAAATTAGATTCCTTCCTTTCTGTTCCTAAACTGGAGCTGCTTATGAAACACTATTGTGTATGCCTTCCTTCACTTGATAACATAGAGAATAAGATTACCACATTCAAAAATTATCTGCAAAGAAATCCGGTTTCGAAATTGGACAGTTCTGACTGTTTACATCATAATTATACATCAGTGTATAAGTCAAGCTAGAGCTGCTTTTCCACTTCTTAGTACATGCTATCAAATTGCAATGACACTTGGAACATCAACTGCCTCTGTTTAATGGAATTTTTCCAGTCTTCGTCGTCTGAAAACCTATCTTCGTTCGACAATGACATAGCAGCAATTGGACAACCTTAGCCTTCTCTATGTGGAAAGGGAAATGTCATCTAAACTCTGTGACAAGCCCTATGATTTAGTTGCAATGTTTGCACCGAAGCATAGAAACTCAAGATTGGTAAATTTTGATCATATTATCTAGTCATTTAGAACTAGTTTCAGATTAGACTATTATAGAATAATGATTATTATTAAGATCTATGATATTAAAAGTGATAGTTCTGTAACTAATTTTTATATTATAGTTTTAATATGCCCTGGTTCCCACAGTATCATAGATACGCCTTTGGTAATTACCTATTCATTTCATCAAAATTATCATCAGTTTCTCCATTTGCTCCATTTTTGTCCTCTGTAAAACTGAATAACTGCTTTTCTGGCTCAGGGCTCCCCTCTCTCACCATTAGAATGAGATTATCACTAACCCTTCTCTCACTGAACATAGTCACTAAGGGTGCTCTAACCTCTCCATTCCCTGCTTAAATCATGTTTTATCTTCTCATTTGATGTACACCACTGAGTTTTGAAGGGTAACTATTATAAAAATATCTTTTAACATCATTATGACATAAAACTATCTAAAATCACTTCTTAAGAGTACATAATCTACAGAGAGTGTCTATAAGAGTTGAAACAACACTGTGTAGTCTTTTTTGTGCATCTTTGGGCTTTTCCGCATACTGGATGTGGCCGAGTAGGACAAAAATGGCTGCCGAGTTTGCTAAACAAGATTTACTGGCAGCTTTGGTGCCTCTGCAATATCAGTAATGTATATCATACTTCAGCAGCATTATAAAGTTTACTAATAATAATGTCTAAAGCTTTTTCATGTGTTTTCCACTATTTTTCATGGTAACTTCTACACATGTTTTTAATACGTACACCCACCCTTTTGGTTTCACATGACTTAGTTCTATGCAGTGCTGTTTTGGCTATTATAGTACAGTTAGATACTCTGTAGATTATGTACATCTTTACAATTTACTACAAATTTTGAGTGTGGTCACATGATGATGCAGAAGGGGGCATAAGACAGTATGGATTTGAATGTTTCTGCTGATGCTGGTATTTGATCACAAATGAGGTATTACACATTATCAATATGAGCCAGAGGATACTTGATCAGTCATCATGTGATGGGGCCTCAGTAATGACTTAACAAAGAAGGTGCACTACTACTATCCACGCAATGTCATAGAATCCTTCCACTTGTCAAAGTATGAAATGGTGTGCCCTGGATACAATATGGTGACCACATTTCAAAGTTACAAAATGGCTACTGCTATGGCATGGCTCTTATTCTGATTCAATCAGTGGTATAGAGATATGGCTTCCCAAAGTTGTTACAGTTGCACTTTATCAAAACTGAAATTTTATCAAAATAGTACATACAGTATATCTTTACATTTAATACCAAATTTGCCCATAAAACAATTAAGCAAGGTAATTTACAGACATTTCTTTCGTTGTCCACCATGTAAACAAAGCCAATGTCAATGGAAAGAAATTACAATGACTCAATTACATAGATTTAGACTATTCTTGACATAACTAATCATAACTCTGCACTAGATGTGTGAAATGACATGGGACAAAGACAAAAAAGGAAATAAAAACTAGGCTTTATTAAGGAAAGCATAAATCTCAATTTTCAATTGTGGAGCATTTAGCCTGGTTTTCAAAATTTGGGTGAGAAATAATGAATACATACAGATAATATAAATACATGCTATAAATATTAAGCCACTCCTGACTCCTAACAATACATCACTCATGGATACATGAGATGGAAGTGTAAAAATATGTATTTCAATGAATAGGTAAAAAAGTTACACTCATCTTTTTAAAAAGTTCAATTATTTTGTTAAAGTTACACTTAAGATGTGACCCAGTTTCCTTGAACTTTCTATATTCTTGCAGTCTTTACTTCTTATTGAAGAGGTGATGATGGTGGAGAGAGAGTTGGTGGAGATGGTGTCATCCACTCCATGTCTTGACTACCTGTAGGTTGTATGTATGGATGAAGCTCATCTTGGCAAAGAAAGTGTCATCTATTGCATGTGAATTGTTTCTTGATCTTCGCTGATGGATCCTGATAATGTATGCCTTTAAAGCTATTCGTTTATAACTCACTGATGCATAGGCACGAATATAGTCGCGCACCGACAACCTTAATGAGGTACTGTTTCAAATGCAGACTGGACAGACTTGCCCCAACCAAAAAGTTTGTAGAGTAGAAAATTTTTAGTGGACTGTAGCAGACCCACACAGACAGCAAAGAACCTGCACTGGCCTCTGTAGAATATCTATGAATGTAGAATATGGGATTATTATCATGCAGTGACACATGGTACAACGTGGAGGAGAATGGCAAAGCCAGTTTGTACAAAAGTTCAGGACAATTTGTCACAAGCCAGAGTTAAAAAACTATTAACTAATGAAGATGTACCACTTTGTCATGTTCCCCCCATGCAGACTAGTCCTGGAGAGGTGTACGTTTATTTCCCATGTAAAATTGAGGAATCACATATTATACATAATGTACAAGCAAAAA
>NW_003546494.1:53280-54884 GCF_000090795.2 Amphimedon queenslandica | reverse complement strand
GCATAAAATTGTCATATGCCTTGACATTATTGTGATTTGTGGACTAAAGCCAATGTTGGCAAAGATTAATTGGTTACTGTTGTTGAAGCCAGGAGGTGCTCAGCTTCTATTATGTGACACCACGTTTACAATTGCAGACATTTGTCTGTCACCTCTTCTACTTCGTAATGTCCTTTTTTAAAGCATCCAGTGATGCCAGCTATGTTCATGATTCATAAATGAAAACTCATGATGAACTTATGACAATAGCAGCAAAAGAGCTACTATGTCTTGTTCAATGTACTAAGTCTGTTTCAGTGGTTACTGATGAGGAAAGGGGATTTGTTTCAATAGATGAGCATCAACCAAAATTGTGCAGATTTTTTTGGAATATCATTAACTCCGCAAAGAATAGGCTGAAAGGTCATGGAGCAACATCTCCAGAGTTACTGGTCAGCAACATGTGCAGAGTTACTGGTCTATGTCAGTAACATTTGAAATCTTCTGCATTAAGATTTGTATGAGCAGTATGAGTCATGTTTTGATGAAGTTGAAAGGAGTGGGAGCCAACCATTTCTTCAGTAAATGCCGGAAATCCAATTCAATAGCACCACTAGAACATGTATATACTTTGTTAAATATTATAGTGAACATAGCCATGTACTTCACTATTCTTTAAATATAATTTTAAGCATCTATGGAACTTGCTGCTCGCTGGGATTTAGAGAAGCATGGTATATACAGCCCAGTTAGCGGCATTACAAACAATCAATCTGGAGGTTTTTATTCAGTCCTGAGCAAAGTTGGACAGAAACATCTGTTGTCACAGGACTGTTATTTTTGTACCATCTACAAGCATACTACAGAAATGAATGGCAACATGTGTATGCACATCATGAACTATTACATGCATTCCATTGGCGGCTACAGGGGCAGGCAATGAGGGCAATACCCTACTAGAATTTCTTACCAGAAGATGACATTATCATAATTAGGAGTTAATTAATAGCAAGAGTACATAATATATAAAGAGAGTATCGAACGGCCCTATACAAGCTGCTGCATGACGGCGTATTTGCTCAAAGTCAGAATCCGTTATACGTCCATATTATGCTGCCAATGAATAATTATAATCACGTGATAAATAGGCGGGGTTACTATTGACAATACGTGCGTCCTGGTTCGATCGTCGATCAACGTCGTATTTGAATCGTGATGGCTCTGAATCCGAGCAATGCCGTTCCACTTTCCTCTCTTCTTTCAACATCCTTCCTTTTTTTGGAAGAAATAGCTAAGTTTTTAGAATCTCAAAATATATTGGGAGTCACATGGTGCACTTACAACGAGCAGTCGTGTCTAGTCTTGCATCACAAGCAGTTGTATCCCCATCCTCCTGTTGGTCCTACTAGTAGATGCAAGATATCTATCACTCTTAATGGTCAATACATGGTCCATATTTTATTAAGAGAGGTAGAATCTGGGAGTATACTAGATTCTCCCTTTGAAGAAGTTCAGAGGCTGTGCAAGAAATACTCACCGCTCTCTACTACTTTTAAGTTTTGCCCTGGAATTCCAGTAAGGAAGTATGATGAGTACCAGGCAATAATTGACTTTGATATCAAAGG
>NW_003546494.1:9697-53270 GCF_000090795.2 Amphimedon queenslandica | reverse complement strand
TTTTAATATTTTTTATTTACTTGTTTCCATTCTTTTTTCGTAAATTAAGATATTACATTCTGTTTTGATTCTGTAGTTAGGTTAATCATATTCATGCTAATCACGTGCGCATAAATTAAAATGGCGTCAAACCACAAACCCATGCGGTGTCTGCAGCTGGATTTTGACTTCCATTTTGTTCTCTCCTTGCTTCTTTTTGAATCCACCTTTGTGGTCCTTGACCCAAGCACAAAGGAATGATGTAAAAGCCAACTGGAGCGGTTCTCTGGTTTAAAAGATTAGAGGGCCGATAGAAGAAGATGAAAGAAGAAAAAGTCTGAAGAATTTTGCAGAAATTTGAATTTGGGCCTATTCTTCAAAAAAGCTCTCGCTACATTACAGTCCACTTTAAAGGTACCAGAAGAATCGCTCAGTGCAGGAGAGCCCGTCTAAGTCATTTATAAGGCTGTACAACATAAGATAAAAGAGTTATAAGTGTTTGAAAATCATAAAAACGGTCGCCATCTTGAAAAACCAAACTCAATCCTACATATAGGCTACTGCCTATATAATAAGTGTTTGAAAGTCATAAAAACGGCCGCCATCTTGAAAAACCAACCTCAATCCTACATATAGGCTACCGCCTATATAATAGTCATGACTTAGCTTAAATTGTCATAGAAAACTGGAAATGTGATAAGTTTTGAATGGCAGCACTATGGAAGAAAGCCCCTGCAAACTGATCCACCAATTATGAAAACCTACTACAATTTCTTTTAATGGATGGCATGGACAATAAGTTTTTTGAAAGCATGTTTATATTTAATTGGATAGCTCCAACAACAAGTGAGTTGTAATCCATTACAAGGGAGAGGATGCAATGTCCTCTTCAACTACACCCCATATTAGTGCATTTTCATCAGTATTAAGAGAATTTGAAAAGTCAGAAGGAACACCATCATTTCTTTATAAAAAGAAGTTTGCAACATGTGATCCATTCTAAGAGCATACATCTCTGATGTCACTAAGAAACCTAACAATCAAGGTGACATATGCATGTACTGTAATGTGGGATTTATGGGAGACTTAAAAATTAGACAAAACAGTTAATTTCCCCTGTTGGTGAGTTTCAATTACATGAGTAACAAATTGCTGCCTTCATGCATACATGGCACATTAATTTTTGATGGTTATAAAGTTTGCTTTTTTAAATTAATGCGTTAACTCGTCAAATTTTACTTTTGTCAATGCATCTTCCTGCAAGGTATTTTTAATCTCAAGTGATTTAATGGTTTTATGTTTTATTTGTGTTTTATAATAATTACTAACATGATTATTTTGTATAAAATAGGTATCTTCATAGGTTTAGGCTATCACGTCTCATTATATAACCTTCAGGAATTATCATACGACCTACAAAATTTGGTGCATAAAATTGTCATGTGCCTTGACATCGTGATTTGTGGACTAAAGCCAATGTTGGCAAAGATTAATCAGTTACTGTTGTTGAAGCCAGGAGGTGCTCAGCTTCTATTATGTGACACCACATTTACAATTGCAGACATTTATCTGTCACCTCTTCTATTTCGTAATGTCCTTTTTTAAAGCATCCAGTGATGCCAGCTATGTTCATGATTCATAAATGAAAACTCATGATGAACTTATGACAATAGCAGCAAAAGAGCTACTATGTTTTGTTCAATGTACTAAGTCAGTTTCAGTGGTTACTGATGAGGAAAGGAGATTTGTTTCAATAGATGAGCATCAACCAAAATTTTGCAGATTTTTTTGGAATATCATTAACTCCGCAAAGAATAGGCTGAAAGGTCATGGAGCAACATCTCCAGAGTTACTGGTCAGCAACATCTGCAGAGTTACTGGTCTATGTCAGTAACATTTGAAATCTTCTGCATTAAGATTTGTATGAGCAGTATGAGTCATGTTTTGATGAAGTTGAAAGGAGTGGGAGCCAACCATTTCTTCAGTAAATGCCGGAAATCCAATTCAATAGTACCACTAGAACATGTATATACTTTGTTAAATATTATAGTGAACATAGCCATGTACTTCACTATTCTTTAAATGTAATTTTAAGCATCTATTGAACTTGCTGCTCGCTGGGATTTAGAGAAGCATGGTATATACAGCCCAGTTAGCGGCATTACAAACAATCAATCTGGAGGTTTTTACTCAGTCCTGAAGCGTCAGCAAAGTTGGACAGAAACATCTGTTGACACAGGACTATTATTTTTGTACCATCTACATGCATACTACTGAAATGAATGGCAACATGTGTTGGCAGGTGCATCATGTGTATGCACATCATGAACTATTACATGCATTCCATTGGCGGCTACAGGGGCAGGCAATGAAGGCAATACCCTACTAGAATTATCATAATTAGCAGTTAATTAATAGTCATTTAGTAGTTATTACATGATTAATTTATAATTTTGGCTAATTTTAATGACAAATACTACATTATTTTGCTCCAAAAAGTCATAATTAGTGGAGAATAAGCTGGTAACTGCATGGTTTATTCACAGTAAGCCAGTCAGCCACTTCATAGGTCCATATTTATTGTCACTTCCGGAAGACATGGTCCACTACTAGTAACCTGCTGCTAGAATAACAGACTTCTCCATGTAGTAGCTTCGTTACGAATCATCAGAGTCAGCTAAGACTCATTGAACAGCTAAATCACCTAGCTACAGATACTCTTTATTGATAGTGGTATTTAGGTGCTGAATTTTCTGCAGGGTAACTCTTCATTGAGTAGTTCATAGCCTTTTTCAACCGGATTCTTTTCCAAAATGCCAAAATAGAAGCCAAAACGGGCTAGAACTGAAGAGCAAGGCGTGCGGGTGTGGTCATAACCACACCTTTTGACCACTCCTACATTTAGCCACACCATTGCCCTACTTGCAGCAAAATCTTGCAGCCGCCTATGATGCATTCCATTCTTTATTTAGGTCTATGGGAGCATAGATTATAAGATGAATTTTTAGTTGCTAGTATTTCATGAGATAAAATAGAAATAATGGAAAATATTAGTTTAGGCAAAAAAGTCTACAAAATAAATGAAGGTGTTGATTAATCTGAAGATGTTGAAGCTCATGAATTTGTGAAGACAATGTATAGATATATGTACTGTACATCGCTTGCTTTATAGCTCAGCAAATTCATCACATGTTTTTGAAACTGATATTCTGGCTACACCTTTGGAGAGTAAAAATTCAAGGTTTTATATTTTCTAAAAACAAAATAAATAAAAATTTTTCCTTTTTGCTTTTTTTCAGATCAGAAAAAGTACTAGATAGCGTAACTTCCTTCTTATGTTTCAGCAATGACTGTTGAGCATGAAAATTCAAGGTTTTATTGTTTCTTGAAACTAAACATACTAACAATTTTTCTTTTCTTGCTTTCTTTCAGATCCCAAAAATCTCTAAAGGGCATAACTTTTGATATTCCAGGAACTGCTGTGGAGCATGAAAATTTTAGGCTTTAGGTGTAGTAGTAGTATAAGTATATTTGTACATATAGCAGTATTATAAATATACCTTTTTTGCTCTGTAGATCTACATCATCTCAATTTGACAAAAAACTGAATACAAGTAATGAAAACCTTGGTTATTTCTGTAATTCACGAATCATTAAAGCTGAGTAGGTATCATGAGCAACAAAACCATATTATTGTATTGCAATTGTTTGCTAGTTCAAAATGGTCGTATTTGACATAATCAAAAACATTAACTGCACCTGGCACTGGAGGCAAAGCACATATAGTTCAAATTTTCTATTAGAACCTCTTCCGTTTACACTGTAGAATTTCCAATTACATTTTGATTTCTGCAAAGTCAAGCTTAATATCAACCATTATTGCAGATAGACTTTTAATCTTGCATAATATTTTGTTTATTGTACAATATTTGTGGATCGTATTTTAAATATTTCAAGAAAGATGAATCAAGTTTTGCAGAATAAAAAGAATATTCTACAAAATACAGATATTGACATGACATATTAGATTCAGTGTCTTTGTTTTCTGCATCAAAATCTGTTTTCAACATCATTGTCATTGTTTTCAACATTTCCCTATTGCAGAAAACAATAGATTATTAAACAATCTTAAAATTTTAAGAACAATGAATAAAAATTGAAGATTATTACTACACCAAGCCCATGGCTCATCAAATACATATAATGCATCTTAATACATTTTGAAATTTCAAGGTGTAATTAATGAGGTTTGTACTATTTAATAATAATTATGCTCAAGCATGTATACTCACATCAATTTCTTTTTCACCATAATTAAAAGCTGCCTGGATTTTGTCTATTTTGGAGCTGATTTTTTTGCCTTCTCCAATGACAAATACATACCTTTTTTTACAGGAGAGATACAATGGAATCGGTTTGAAATTATTCATAGAGTATATACTTTACATGCAATTATGAGATTCCACTTACCTGATGATACTTCAAAACAAAATATAGTCAGTGTCATTGGTGTAATTGTCAGGTTCTATCTCAAGGGGATCTGCTTTTCCAATAATTTGATAGTGACGTTGACAGCCAAAATAAATGGACTAAGTACATGCTTCAAAAGAGCTACTGCTATAAATTGTTATGATAAAACATTAAATCACACATAAATGACAGACTTTTCTGAATTCTATTAGGTTAATAATATCCAACATTAGCAAGCAATCCCATATCATTGAGTGATGACAAGCTCTTTTGTATATACTGACAATCCACAGGTACATAATAAACAATACAATATGCACCCAATCCAGCTGCTGTATTTATGGCTTTTACCGTTGAAGTGTATTTATTAATCTAGAAATTGAAATTAATTGGGTCTAAAATTACCTTAAGTCTACTATTTTTAGCGTCTACTAAATTTAGTGAATTGGGTATAAGTGATATTTGGCGTTGCTAATTTTAGCGTTTTCATTATTACTGTCACTTTTTATCGTACAATGTCAAAAATAATACTTTTAGTTTTAAACAGTCTCAGTGGTCAGTTAGACTTCTATAAAAGAATCTTCAGGTGGTATTTCACTGCTTCCATGAAGTACATCATAAATTCCAGATTTCTTCCATTCTTTTAAGATTATTGAAGCTCCATCTGTTGAGCTGAAGTGATTGTACATGTTTATTAACCACTGAGCATGAAGTGGTTTGATGCATGTTAGTCTACCTCTATATCTTATACTTCCCTATTATCAACAAGTTGGGATCTCACTGCCTGACGTAGAACTCGTTGAATTGCTTTTTCATATACTGTTTAGCAGAAGCATTCACAGTTAAATCTATGGGCTGAAAAAAATTTGTCATATTAGCTGGTACCGTAACGAGTACTATGTTCAATAATTCCAGTTTATCTTTGAATCTAGTTGTCATTTCACCTCTAAATACATCGCAAATCATGAGTACCATTTGTGATTTAGTTAAGTTCAATTCAACTTGCTTCTTCTTGATATATGGATACACAACTTCATGAAACAATTTAATTGTTTCATCTTCATTTGACCAATGCTTCAGATTGTGACATACACAAAAACCATTTGAAAAAATAATTTCACGGGGATGGCATGAATTGGTTCTTCCTCAATATATCATTTGTAATGGGAGAAATTTACCAGAAAGGCTAATCACAACATTTAGAGTGATGTTGCGCTTGTCAGCTAAACCTTTCATTCGAACTGAAATTGACCCCCGTGCTGCCATTGCTTTGTTTCGAACACTTACATTAGTGATGGGCAATATGGCCAATTTTCTTAATTTTCGATAACGATCGATATTGGACTTTATAAGGAAATATCGATTATTAACGATACGATAACCACACCTTCATTTTGGGGGCGTGTCAAGGGTGTGGCTAATGATTTTGGCACAGATATAACTGTACTTGTCATGAGAGAAGATCATTTTCATGCTCTTGAACTTGGTTCTCTTCTTATTGGGGTAGGCTGAGCTAACAACTGGTCAGTTGCTTCTTGCAGTTCAACAGTGCAATTACTTATTAAAATTAGTTATTTAACCTAAATAAATGGGCGTGGTCAATAGATCGATGAAAATTGCATGAAAATTTTGATAATGATTCAAATCGATTCCGTAAAATATGGTTTATATCGATAAAGAATCGATATATCGCCCATCACTAACTTACATAAGATGATGGTGTCTGATCTGAATTCAGCATTAGTGGTGGAATGCTATGCTTAATGACAGCTTCTTTGACATCATGAAGAAACTCAAATTTACATTCTTGATATAGACCTCTGGGGCGAGATGTAGTTCCCAAGGACGAGTTAACCCCATTCTTCGATAAAGAGAGTAAACCAATGAACGTGGCATACTGAAACGAGACAAATGGTGATGAGTAGTTATAATCGAATCAAGAAAAGTCTTTGCACTAGCACGGACGACATAAATATTGAAGACACCACCTCTGTTGCGTATAGCATGAAGAAACTTAATTAACTTTTCATCCAAGTCTAGCATAATTGGTGGATGTCCTCTTGGCTGTAATGGAAGTTTAGTGACTGGTTGAGGATGCAAGTGTTTCTGCTCATGCTTTAATTTTTCATTGTAGGCCTTCTTAAAATTTCAAACAGAGCTTTCAGTCAAGTTTGGAAACTCATTTATGAAATGTTTCCTAGCCCTTTCATTCCCATTTATTAAAGCATATTTTCCAATCTATCACGCGCTTTAGGTGAATATTTTGTGTACATACCTTGTAACTTTCGTTTTTTTGCAAGTGAACCCTATAGGATCTGCAAGATCAGAAACAGTAGCTAGAGACTCGTCATACTTGACCTGGCCCAAACGAGACATTTCGAAGGCAGGCATATGGCTTGGAGTATTCATAGACTGGCTGGTAGAGGAACTGGAACCCGCCACACGGTGTGATATTCGCTTAAAACCAAACTGATAGAGTGACATGTCCAACACACCTGTGGCAACACAACAACAGAACAGAAGAAGGAAAGAGGCACACAATCAGAGAGTTGATCAACATATCAACATATCAACATATCTCATATGTCACGGTCGAGATATCAACATATCTCGACCGTGCACGTGTGGGAACATGTGACTTTAATTTAATTTGGAAAATGGCATCTGTTGATCTAAGTTTTACATTTAACTGTGGACTGCAAGGATATCATGTCTATAAAGTATCTTGGAGTCCAATCCAAGGGGAGATCCTGGCTGTAATTTAAGAGACAGGAAATGCTTATGACCGCCACACAATTGCAGCTCTTGAAAAAAGTCAACTTATTGGTCATCTTCCTAAGGAAACTTCCCGGTTCATCCGCTTTATACTGGAGCATGGTGCACAAGTTTCAGTAATTGTGCTTGATGATCAATACAGGAGGTCACCACTCATTCAAGGTGGACTAGAGATCCCAGTCAAGGTGACAGTTGCCATGGAGTACTCGGATAAAAACAGCCAAAAATTGATGAAATTCAAAAACCTAATAAAAATAATTACAAGGAACCAATCGGTGGGAAATATGATGATGCAACAAAAGACATATTGAAAACGATGTGCTCAGATTCAGATGATAGTGATAGAGATGAAGAACAAGACTGCGCTAGTTATAGAAAATGTCGGCCATTATTATTTATAACTATTAATAACTTCATTTGATTTAATTTAGCGTGGTTAAATTTTAATGATTTTTTTGCAAATCGCTAATATAGCTAAATTTAGTAGACGCTAAAAATAGTAGGCTTAAGGTATTGTAATTTTTTGTGACTTTAATTATGACTTTGAAGATAAAATGACAATTACCATTACAATTATAATACATTCTACTATTTGAAATTCAACTTATGTTATCATTATTGCCTTTAACAATTACACCAATTGATCACATTATTATTATAAATACATTTGTATGTGTATAACATACAACCCTGATAGACTCGCCTGGTCTGGTGATGTAGTAAATCTTGAGAGTGAAAAATCAGAGGAATCAGACATTAAACTCTTATCAGAAGAGTAGGACCAAGTATCAGTTTCACCATTTATGAAGCACATATAAGCTCCATTTTGACTTTTAACGTAGAGTCCCTCTGTAGCTGCACATTCACTGGTTTCCTTGTACCTAGTATGAGACAAGGTTGTTTCAAATAATAATACCTATCACAATTATTGTATAATGGAATAATTTGTGGACAACAAATTATGGTGATAATATTGGTTGAAATTGATTTAGTTCAGTTCAATGTAGCCAAGAAGTAAAAATGAAAAATAAAGCCACAAAATGGTTTATAACTGATTTGTGAAATTTTGGGCCACAAAAATTTCCACTCATTGTATAATACAGTAATTCAAAACTCTGTGACAATATTCAGCCAATGAGATGCAATTACCCATTATTTTTTCTTCAGTGGCAAAATGTGGATACTTTGCTTTAGCTTCAGTCCAAGTCGATAGACCAACAAGTTCTAGAAACGTTTTCTTTAAATCTCGAAGCTTCTTGGCTTCTTGGCAAGCTTTATTGAGCTGTGACAGAGAAAGGGCTCCATCACGTACTTTAACCTGTATTTGGGATGTGACAGCTGCATCTAGATTGCGTAAAAAACAAAAGTGACTCCCTTTGCAGTCTAGTTTGTGTAAACCTGAGGAGGTACTTTTAGGGAGCTTCATGAGTGTTCCTATCTCATACTTCTGAAAAATCTCCAGTAATATGGCATAATCTGATGGTGACAGAGTTAATAAAAGGAAGATCATATTCTCATCAATTTGTTTCTGTGCATGTTAATAAATAAATACATTATATTACAGCTAAGTACTATGATTTTCTCTTTAAGATACATCAGTATGACTATAATACCAATAAATGCCTTTAACAGTTACATGTACATGAAGATGCTATATAGACAGTAAAATAATATTAAACAATTATATTTAATTTAAATTTTTAAGCAGAAATTCAACACATTCACTTTCCATGGTCTAGCTGTTACACATGCATCCCTGTATGTCATAACCATTATAAGCTTAACTACCTATGGTGACATAGACTTGTCACCATACATAATTATTTCAATTACCTATTATAAACGCTAGTTCTAAATGACATATTGCCCAACCTTAACATAAAATTGACATCAATTTACTTACAGTCATTATCCATGATGTACCACAAGAATCCTTACATTTAGTGTTCTTTTCAGGCACTTGATATGTTATTTCTGTACCAGTAAGGGAATAGAGATGCATTCGACACATGAATCGACGAAGACAGAAGTCACTAAAGTCATTCATTGTATAGTTGTCACCATATTTTGAGTAGTCATACTGTGGCTAAAGCCAACAGCATGATTGCGTTTGTGGGCTAGATGCTGTACTTCAATGTCACGCAAGCCATTATACACACTGACAATATGGTGAGTATAAACTTCACAAGATGTTGATTTTTCCTTCAGAATTTCCTGAAGGACGATACAAAAGTGATTCCCTCCAATTGTCTCATTGCTGTATGCTTCACAGTGAGCAGGAATTAAATTCTCTCTCTCAGATAGCACTAATAAACCAATGATAGGAGCGACCTCCATAAGAGGATTCTTCAACAATTTATCCTTCAAAGCATGTACAAAAACCATGTCTGGCTGTTGAATATTTCTGTTCAAACCTGGCTCAACCAAATGTGAGACAGGTATTCTGAATTGTCCTATAGGGAATTATAGTGATGTAGCAAAATAGCTAATAAGGTATGTAATGAATGCAATTTAAAATTTTAAAGTGCCTAATTTGCCATTGTTTGCACTGGCAGATCCAGAAAAATTGAAGAGTGGGGGTTTCATTTCACTTAAATAGGTGTGGCTTATTAATTTTAATTAAAATTTGGGTGTGGCTCATCAATTTTAATTAATAAAATGGAGGAAAAGTGCTGCAAACTGACTGCAAAGAATCTAAAGATACTGCAAAAAGACAACTTCTTCTGCCAAAGGGGGGGGGGTTCCATGGAACCCATGGAACCCCCCTGGATCCGCCACTGGATTGTGCTAACCCCAAATGTGCTGGCTAAGATCCATAGTACTATGATTATCAGTCTCAGTTTCGTTCTTTTTTCTTGTACCTGGCTGTGTACCATCAGAATCAGAAATAGACTGGTTAAACGTACGTTTTCTGGATTCTAATAACAAAAACATAATCTCAAAAACACATAGAGTCACTACACAACAATCATGGTACCTTTACTTTGAGTTGAATGCTTTTTAGGATTAGAAATACCACTTGATAAATTAGCTTCAATCAGCTCTAGCCATATTTTAACAAATGATTGAGATGAATCAGCTCCACTGAAGGGTCTTGTAGTTTCATTTCTTTCAGAATCAAACTTTTCTAATTTCAGTGCCCTAGGTTGAGGAGATTCACTTGTGCTCTGAAACTAGAAGATAATAAACAAAAGAATATGCGTAAGAGAATGAGAATTAAGGAGTATGTACTTTTGAGCAGGGCGATAGTGATAAAATCACTATCACAATATTTGCCTTAATGACTATCCTGATAGTGAAACTATCACGATACAATAGCTTTTATGTGTTTAATTTATTAATTTTAAAATAAAATGATACAATTCAACAATTCAATAAATGTAGCATAATGTTATGTACGTATTATTGCTTGATGTGTTGTTTGACAAGTATAATCGTTGTTCATTTACAACATGGCCCACTTCACTGAACACTATAACACTTCATTGCTAAAGATGTGGTTATAGCACAGCATGCCTAGGCTGGGTGGCTAGATCCACTATCACAATAGCTTCTGTGCTATCACGATAGTGAAGATATTCAAAACTATCTGCCAGCTCTAATGTACATGTAAGTAGGTGGATGAGTATTAACATTATCATCAATTAATCATGTATGACCATTTCATAAAAAATAATGGCAGATCAAAAGTTATGTTCAGATAGACCATAATGTTCGCCCAATGTAACAGCATAAATATTATACACAGTTCAGTCCATGTATAATATCTATGGTAATAGCTATAATCAGGTTAATCTATGTGACAATTCCATGTAACCATACATATTTGCTGAGTAAGCAGGATTTATATGCTGTTCTTGCAGTTCACTGAAGATAACACATTTAAGAAAATTAAGCTGCTCCAAGTTTTAGTGGGGGTTCCATACATATTAAGATAAAATACTAAATCTAATTAATCAGCAATGATTATAGCTTCATCAGCTTTATGTTATAGTAGTGCAATTCAGGCTTGCCCAGCTAGTGTACCGTTGCTTCCATATAATACTCATACTCCTGCTCACAATCCACAAAACTAAATCTTACCACTATATACTTCTTAAGACGGTCAATGTGGACATGAGCTCTCAATATTGTGCCAAAAGACACGTATTATCTCCCTTCATACCATGAAGTCAGTCATTCCCGGTCATCATATACAGGTGCTTGTCTTTCTCTAGCTGGAACCACCAAACGCTTTGCTGTTTCCAATGTAGCCTTCTCTCAATTGATCTCAGGTACCGAGATGAGAGCGTATGAGTATACATAGAAAACTTCAGAAAAGTAGAACTGAGTATTAGTGAATAATACTCTTCTGTGCTTGCCATTGACAGCCACAATCACGCATCCACTCTATGCGCATGCACACTCATATAGCCTGCATGCCTCAATGAGTGCTTAGAAAGAGAAGCTAACTATAATGTCTGATTCTTCAAGCTCTCTCATTGTTGTGGACTATGAAAATGGCAAGGGAGCTATTTCTAGCGATTCTTCAATGTTAGTAGTTGACGTCAATGAGTCAAACTCCATCCTAGTCATTGATTTGGAAAACCAACCCTGTCTATCCTCAGATGTCATCAATAATTCATTTGTAATGAGTGAAAATAATGTTTCATTGTCTCAAAAACCAGCTGCTCACTCCAGATATCATTCAACACCACAGAAAACCACCTTATTGATAGCACTAAGAGAAGACTGAGCATTTCTGCCCCTACCCAGTGACTGACATTGCTGGTGGTTGTGGACGACATGAATGAGAAAGAAACAGTAATAACAGGTTAGTGATTATGTAGGCAACTGCATGCATAACTCAAGTTGAGCTTGTTACCGTCGGCCATATTCAATTAATTTTTCAGACTGCCCTACTGATGATTAGTGCCTATAGCATGATGAAGTGTGATATTTCTCACTGTAGCAACTGCAGAAGTCACAGATTCAGTGTTAAAAATTTCAAGTGAGGCTCTATCATCAAATGATATAGGCAAGTTTTTATGGATGCAATATATTTATACATTGTTCATTTATATTTAAAAATTTGAGGCATTATCTCTGTATTAACTTTTGTGTGGAATGAATCATATTCTATAGTTGGAAGTCTGAGGTTAATGATCACACAATTGTTATAACAATATTATTACTGTAACAGCTACATTGTACTTGACTTATTTGAAAGTATTCTATATTGCCATTCATCATGGTTTTAGTAGCTGTCGATCCATTGCATTAAACAGATATTATGGCTTTGTCCACATGACTGAAATATCTTAGTCATTATAAATTTTTGCATGTAAGTCTACATTTTTCATTATAATTCTTAATTATTAACTTAAAGTTAATTACTGTTGGCATTTGATGTTCACTGTACTAGTGTTGTGCAGTACTCTATTTCCTGTTTTAGTTCTAGTTTTAGTTCTACCAACTACTCCATTTCTAGTTTTAGTTCTAGTTCTAGTTTTACCAGTACTCCATTTCTAGTTTCAGTTTTAGTTTTAGTTTTACCAGTACTCCATTTCTAGTTTTAGTTCCAGTTTTAGTTCTACCTGTATTCCATTTCTAGTTTTAGTTTTAGTTTTAGTTTTACCAGTACTCCATTTCTAGTTTTAGTTCTAGTTTTAGTTTTACCAGTACTTCATTTCTAGTTTCAGTTCTAATTTTAGTTCTACTAGTACTTCCGTTTTAGTTTTAGTTTTAATTTTAGTTCCATGCCAAATTCTGATTCTGGCCTTATAGTTCTAGTTTTAGTCCTACTAATACACCATTTCTAGGTGATTTTTATAATGTTTTAATGAAATTTACTTTTAATAACTTAAAAGGGTAGCATTTTAGTTCTAGTTTTAGTTTTAGTTATTCAAAAGGGTACCATTTTAGTTCTAGTTTTAGTTTTAGTTATTAAAAGGGCTCCATTTCAGTTCTAGTTTTAGTTTCAGTTATTAAAAGGGTAGCGTTTTAGTTTTAGTTTTAGTTCTAGTGATTTACAAGTGCACATTTTAGTTTTAGTTTTAGTTTCAAGTCCTTAATAGCTAAATTTTTAGTTCTAGTTTTAGTTCCAGTGCTTTAATTTATCAAATTCTAGTTTTAGTTCTAGTTTTGGTTTTTTGTATCAATGTAGTTCAGTTCTAGTTCTAGTTCTTGGAACTAGAACTAGGAAAAAAATAGGTGTACTAAAATAGATTTAGTTCTAGTTCCGTTGGAACTAGCACAACACTACACTGTACATGTAATTAGAGTGTCTTAGTATTAATGTTTACAAATATGGTTTTTATACACTAGATATTATAATGTATACTCTTTTACGTTTTTAAATTTAGGCTACATTAACACAGCAATGCGATTTGTATGGTTTTGTGCCTATTTCATGCTTCCGTTTACATGCAAACAAATAAAACTTTAAAAATGTGATAGAACTCTATAGAACTGAAGGCAGCGTTGTGTTGCTGTGTAAACGCAGCCTTAGGTGAAACAAATCATGAAATTATATTTTGGTGAGATTAACTGCTTCTTCACCCTGTTACATTTTTTTTATTGGATTTGCATAATTAATATAGGCCCTGATTAAATTATGGTTTTGTTTGCATTTCTGTTTAAACAAAAGCAGGAAAAAGATATAAGTTTAATGCCCAAATTGTGCTGCATAACAGGGCCTCGATCTACACTTTTTGGGTAGCTGGTCTACATTCAAACTAGAGTATAAGGAAAAGCTGTCCTTTTATTGTTGAACATACATTATTCTAGTCATTAATGTTATTAAAGCTACTGCTACAAATTGCTATTTACTGTTATACCCCGTACTGAGTATGTGTGCATTACTTACTTTTATTTTTATAGACCCCATAATAATTTTATCAAACATTTCTATCTATAAAATACTTACTTTAACATTCACTGCCCTTTTTATTTCTATGTGTAAAGAATGTTCACTGTCCTGGAATCCTTTCCATGTGCATCAAATGCATGCCTAGTCAAGGCAGTGTTGTCATATTATCCATGGTGTCAATACCTTAGACATACTCACATACAATGCTTACTTCAACCAGTTACCAAAACCTGCAAGGCCTAAATGGTTACTTGAATACATTACTACTCATTCTAGTGTTAGATTTTGCTAAAAGTACTAAATCAGAGTAAACATAGAGAAACATTAACGCATCAGCCTTCAATAGGGTTAACAGATTGGTGTCCGAGAGCTTAGAAAATACATCTTTTTCTAACTTGTTTCCATCGTCACACTTATTAGTAAAGGTAAGAAATTCTGAAGCCGCTGCAACTAAGAAAATAATATTTGTTGCATTATGTGAAGTGACGAAATACTGACTGCCAGCTTGGCGAGAAAGAGTAATATCAAGACATGCTTGATAATACAATTCATTGTTATTGCATTCACTGATGTTATATTTCAAAAAATCTTGAAACTGAATACGACCAACAGCATACTCAGTAGTGTCATGTGAGCCAAATAACTTACAGAACTTGTATACAAAAGTTACAATACTTTTATGGTATTCTGATGCTTGCCCTGCCACAAAGGCTTTTCGTAAATTGTGACCATAATTGACAAAAGGTACCTTATGGCGGGTAGTGAAATTTGTCTTTCTAGCCTAAGAAATCCAACTTCCTGAGCCCCATTTATCATAAAATTACTCCACAGGATGCAAAAAGTTACCATGAAACTTTTAGAAACAATAATTGTCTAACAAAGCACTCACAGGTTGATATTTTCCATTATAATGATCAATTTTAAAATCCGCCATAAGGGCCCTTTTGTCAATTATGGTCACAATTAACTCCTAAAGGCATGGCACAAAAATTTTTGCTATCTCTAAGCTCTCCTGCTTTGCATTTGGCAACTCTTTACATTCTTCTTTTTTACACTGTTCTAGTAAATCATTTATATGTTTTTGAGTAGATGAGAGTCAGATGTTGAGAAACAAATGATAGACCAGTTTTGTGTGCTAGAGCTTGATGTCCCAAATTGATTGGCGATTCGTCTTAGTTTCTTGAATTGCTGATCTATATCCTATATAACTGCATGTGTCTGCTTTCCCATCTGGAATTTCGCTTACTGATATCACCACACCATTGAATGCAGTGGCATTTAACTTGCCCTGATTCTTGGTAGTACCATCACTATTTAGATATAGCTCCTTAGCATCACAAAGAACTGTTGCTTGATTTGCCAAGCTGACAGTTCTAAGCTCTTCACGGCACATATAACCAGCACAACTTTCAGCAGGTAGCTCTATTGTGGTGATATCCATACCTGGAGAAGATGCTGATAGGACATCTTTAATGATTTTTGCGATTTTATTAGGTGGGACTTGTGATGTTACAAGTGAATAATATAAAGTGTTCATATAATCGGAGAATATCTTCTTCCATCCTTAGTTTAAAAGGTAGCTGGAGACTAAGAAGAATGAGAAGGTAGAGTTGTGTTTATGCCATCATGTGTGTCACATACATGTCTCAAATTCAGCTTGTAGTTTCGTAAAATCTAAAGAACTTAGTTCACATTGCTTTTTCAAACGCTTCAGTGATTGTCTTTACAATTCTTAACAGTTTTAATCATTTGCTGTACCTGACTTTTTCTTAATCTGAAACTTCTTGCTGTAGTTGCTTCATTTCACTTCTCAATGAATGATTTCTCCTGATTTTTCTGATTTCCCTCCTTTTCATATTCCGAGGTGCATGGTGAGGATCTATAAATGATGGAACAATTAAATGATGATTATGATCAAAAATTTCTTCTTCATTGGATAAAACTGCTTTAATTTCTAAAGCAGTATTTAATTGTGTCCCTAAAACAAATCCAAGAAAACTGCAAATGGAGTCATCAGGAACAGAACCAGTCATTTGTTGCAAAAATATTAACCATTAATTATTTATTTGATTTTAATTTTTACTTATAGTCGTGTTCTTAATTTTTTGGAACCCACGTTCTCTTTTACATGTTTTTAAGGCATCTTCTTTTATTGTAATTTTTCCATCAATAATAGAAGGAACAGTTGGAGAAACAATCCTTTTAATAGTATTGTAATACCAATCAGGTCTCTCAATGTAAACTTCAGGGTACGAATCTTTTACTTCTTTGAGAATAACGTCACTTTGCCCAGCAGATTTTTCAAAAATATCCATCAAAAATTCATGGGGTATTCTCCTTTTGTCTTTCGACATAATTTGATTTTTCAAAAATATCCATCAAAAATTTATGGGGTATTCTCCTTTTGTCTTTCGACATTATTTGATAAGCCTATTAAAAAAAATGTGTCACCCAGATGACGAACAAATTATTTTGAATTTAACACTTTTTTAGGAGAAGGGTATTACTAAGTGCTTCATTTTGCAGTTATAAACTTTAAAAATTGCAAGTGAGATCCAAAAAATGCAACAGAAATGCTTAATTTGCCCTTTTTACTGACCTATTATTTAGCAAAGATAGTAGTTTACTTTTCTGCAAAGATAGAATTGAAAAATCTTGCATGGCACTCTCTTGCTGTATTTTCAAAACAAGGCCCTCGAGGAATACCAGATATCACAATTATTTGTTTAATTCATTGATTTGTATTATTATTTATTATATTTATAATGTAAGATACGTCCAAACTTATTCTGTTTTTGAAAATATACTGTTGTGGACTAAAAGTTTATCAAATAGAACTGGGACTGTAAGACTCCTCCTTTTTTCAGTAAGAACCCTACCAATGGAGAAATGAACTGGGTGTGGTCTCGAAGAAACTAAAAAAAGGGGCGCATTTTCTCCGACATTTCGCTTGCTTTTTGGAGAACAAACTTAAAACTTATGGGATCACTCAAGTAGAATCTATACAAGACATTATGTCAATATGGTATGTTTCTTTGTTTTCAAGCCTTTGTTTCTCACTTTGGTTGGTGAGCGTGGTCTCGAGGCTGTTTTAGTAGGCTCTCTTTTTAGCCTTGTTTTGTGACTTCTGAAAAATGGAAAGCTACAAATTATTTGCAAGATGTGTAGAGAAATGCTCTAGTATGTATTACCACAATTACAAATTATTTATCTTTATTTATGCTGTAACAAGAGTTATAAATTACTCTTCTGCATTTTGACTAAAAGTTAACATGTACTATGAAGCTTAGAATAAGAACAGGCACTTGAAGTGTCCCTTTGTCCCATTTAAAAATAAACTGATCATGTATGCTTGTACTGTTCTGATAATAGCAACTACACTTACAGCTATCTCATTGAATGAAACGTCTGACCACGGGATGATTTAACAATTTTTAACCCTGACGGTCAAAAAGTTAACTTAATAAAGTAACTGATATTGTTTTGAGTTATGGTTTATACAGTATATAATGTAACAAAAAAATGAAACGTGATCAATAAAAGACATGTAATTAAAGAAAAAACGACAAGTATTGGTGAAAAGATGTGCAATTAGACTAATAATTTGATGCTTGACACAAGAAAAATAGTTTTGTACTCAATCTGAAAATGGGACATTCAAACTCCATCATGACTTCATAACTTAGAAATAAAACTTGATGGCCAATTTAGATACAATGGTATACCACTTGGTGATTAAGACTATAGTACATAAAAATTAATAACATTTATCAGTAATGAAATACCTGCACAGTGAATCCAGGAAGCATAAAATTCTTTGTTTGGAAGAAACTTGGTGTTGCTGAGTTCAGTTTCTTACAAACATAATTGTGACTCTAATTTACAAAAGGTACCTTATGGCGGATTTCAAAATTAATCATTAAAATGACAAATATCCTGTGAGTCCTCTGTTGGACAAGCCTGATTCCAAAGTTACATAGGAATTTTTTGCATATTGTGGAGTAATTGTATAATAAATGAGGCTCAGGAAGTTGCATTTCTTTGGCTACAAAGACAAATTTCACTACCCACCATAAGGTACCTTTTGTCAATTATGGTCACAATTTATTTTTACTCTGCAGTGTTGCAGTGTTTTAGTTAATTCAGTATCAAAAATTAAGTACTAATGGTCTATGTGAATGGAGAAGCATGAATGATGATGCATAGATCATTGAATCATTGCCATCTACCACTGTTTTCTCCAACAGGCCTTATAAATTGGAAGCTGGTAATTAAAAGTATAATATTAGATTGTGAATATACCACAAATATTGTCAACACCATTTATAAGCTCCTCTTGTGCATTCATATGACTAAAATAACAATCCTCATCAGAAACTGCTTATATAATTGGCATGCATGATGTTTAAGTTGCAAGTGATTATACATGTACCATACATGAGAAACTAACAGTCAAGGTTCGTCCTTTAGCAGTCTCTTATTGCCCTAGTAACCATCCGGCCACTTTAAGCCATCCATTGGCTGGAGTATTGGACTACATTGCAAAGATGGTCGACAGCCGAGTTGTTGAGATTGATTGCATCAAAAAAAGTTGTCAAAACTAGTGGATGGGTTGACAGATATTTGTGAAGTACAAAAGGAGTTGAAATCTCTAATTGAAAAACCTCAGAAAAATTTTCAAATTGAACACACACAATACCAGGTTAGCCCCTGCATGATCCTGCACGATGCACTCAATACCAATTCTTATTTTAGATTCCACTTCACAAGAGAACTGCTAATTTGGTTCGTAATTCTTTGCTTTGCAATCCTTTTGAGCAATATATGTGTTAGTCAGTTGAAAATTATTAGAAGTTTTTTAGTTAAATCTATAATAATAGAGAATGATAAAGAATATTATTAAAACGAATAACCATATGCACCTTGTTGATGCAAATTTAAAGTACTGCAATTCATTTTTTGTGACTTTTGATATGAAGAAAGACAAAAAGTATTACTGATTCACTTACATATACATGCATAGTGTAATACTCAAGTAGATTCTTCAACTATCTGGAAAGTATGCTAACAGAGACATAAGTTCATTGGTAAAGTTATTGATGAGTTATGTGAAGGCCAAGAAAATTGTTTCCAACAGGTACCCCAGCATTTAGCACTCCTAGTAAGATAATCATATAAGTATCAGTAATTTTGCAATAATAATTTTACGCTTAATACATGGCAAATAATAAACAAATTGCTTGGTACAGAAACAATAGTTATAAAAATTTTAAATTAATAGGGTGCAATTATGTCCCTATGGTAATTTTAACAATTTAATTAGCATCTTTGCAGCTATAATAGTTATGCTTCACGGGCTAACAAAACAACCGAAATATATGGGAATGGTAGCTGTAAAACTTGGCCCCAGCCTGATTTTATTTACTCCCTTTTTATGGAGAAAATTTGTTCATTACTCCCCAAACATTGCCAGACAGAACAACTTTTATGTTTTATTTAGAAAATGGACTGATGGCACAGAGCTGACTGAAGACAACTGGAGGATGTTAATGGTTGAGGACAGTGACATAAATGTTATGCTCTACAGAAATAATGATTTTGAGGAGAGTACAGTGGAAGAATTTGAAAATCACTCAGTACCAGGAAGCCTTACAACTACTAAAATAAAAATAATACTAATGAAGTAGTAATACTATACTGATAAACTACTAATAAAGATTACAGCATTTTGACTTCATGTGACAATTATAAAGAAATAAATCATTAAAGTAATTTATTGTTATAGTCTATATAAGTCAGGCATGACAAATTCCGATTTATTGTCAATTCTAACTCAATATCGAGCCTATGGTACAATCTTCTTGAAATATAATTTGTTCAGCCACTGCTTGTAACTTTAAGCAAGATGAAATATCTTGAACTGCTGCAGAAATTCTGAACTGATTCAGAAAATTTAAGGCAACAAAATGTACAAGCTTGTGTGCATGCTCATACATGTAGCTCATACAGCACATAATGTATAGCTTGCTTACGCTCACCCTTTTGATGTTCTACATTCTTCTAGTTACTCTGTTTCCTAATGAAAAGCGCACCTGCCCTTCCACAATGGTCTGTGATGAAATTGTTACAGCTAAAATTTTCCTTAGAGTGGAAGTTGTCATTTAATATTAACTAATTGAGTATAATGATTATTGTACATCATAAATTGAGAAGAGAGATAGAGTAGGAACCAAAATTGATAAGAGTCAAAAGTGATACTTGTGGTGTCTTTAAGTAAGATATGATAATGTGATGCATAGACAAGACTAGACAAACCATAATGGTATGAAGATATAGTGAAAATGAGAGTGGATATTGAATTCGAAAGAATTAAATTAAAGTCTAGAATAAGTAATTGTGTGAATAAATGATTATGTTAATTACATGTACCAGTACAGCTATTGATTGTAATTCCTACATTACTCCCCCGCCAGTGAATGAGCAATGAACAATAATTTAGTATAAGATGATCAGGGAAGTGTACCCAACTTCCTAAATGAGTGACTGTAGGTGGTGGTGGAAAATAAGTATTGGTAGGAGGGGCAATGGGGAAGGAGCAGACTTGTGGTGCTAATGATTTTAGAGCATTGACAGTGAATACAACAGTGGATTTTTTTGATCATCAGACTTTATGCTTGGCCATAAAGAGAGAGGACGAGGTAATTAGATGTGCAGTGGCTGTAACGCCAGGATGAGTTAGTCCATGTGAAAGTGCAAAAACCACAGATTAGAGGTAATTCGACATTTAGGAAACAAATTTCAGCAAATTGTAGTCAAGTCAATGACAAAAATAGCTTTTGTAACTCAGTATCACCCTTTTGAGTAACTGCTAAAACATTGAGATCAATGTTGTGGAATAGAAGACACATAAACACTGGAGAGAGCATTAGCAACAGAGTTATCACAACCTTTGATGCATCGGATATCTATTGTGAACTGAGAAATAAAATCCAACTGACAAATTTGATGTAAAGGATAACAATCACAGTTAAGTTTTGTCCTTCAATGAATTGCCGGAAGTGTGAAATTGAGAGATATTTGGTAAAAATTAACAAGACCCAAAAACTGAAAATTTTTTTTTGTTATTGGGTACTGGAAATTCCTCAATAGCTTGGACTTGCTTAAAGGGAGGAAAAATGCTGTCCTGAAAAACCAAATGGCCAAGAAACATCAGTTGTGAGAGTCCCAATTCACAATTTGCAGGATTTATAGCACCATTGTATTGTTGGAAAAGTTGCGAAATGAGTCTCAAATGATCTTTGTGCTCCCAAGGAGAGAGCAACTACCAACAAGATCACAGTCAATATAAGCATAAGCGAAGTGAAGACCATGAAGTACCTCATCAGTCAAACGCTTCCATGGAAGGTTTGGGCAGCATTCCTCATCCTAAAAGGCATTTTGAAAACTTAGAATGCATGGACTAGATCAATTTTGGAAAATAGTTTTGTTCCATGAAGATTGGTAGTAAAGTCCTGAATGTGAAGAATGAGATAGCGATCAGAATTAGCGGTCTAGTTGCAAGCCCTATAATGACCACACAGTTGCCAGTCTCCAGCAGCTTGTTGGGGACCATGTGCAGTGGTGAGGACCAATTACTGGATGATGGATGAATGATGCCAAGTTGCATCATATGCTCAAATTGCTGATGAGCTATCTTAAGTCGTTCAGGAGGAAGATGACGGGGTTTGTCATGAACTGGTTGTCCAGAAGTGATAATGTGATTGGTTATGTCATAGGCAGGAGTCTCAGCATTAACAGGCATTTAGTAATGGATAAAAATTCCTTTAGAAGGGAATGGTAGACTGTGTTGACATCAGTGATGTTCCAGATGGCACTGAGAGGGGTTTAGTTGGAAACATCACCTTGAACATGGAGCTGAGAAGTTTTGTCAATAAGTCTCTTTTGCTTTAAATCAAGTAACAGATTAAAATGGCTAAGAAAGTCAGCTCCAATAATGGTATGCTGAACATCAGCAATGATAAAGACCCATTGGAATGAGCAGCAAAGACCAAGTTGTGAGTCAGGGACTGTCTGCCATATGAGGAAATAATAGTGCCAATAGCTACCTGAAGTCTAAACCCGTTTGAGTGTGTCTCTGTCATGTATCTATGCATATGTATGTGGAGGGAAAGAGACAAACTTTAGCTCCAGAGTGAACGAGGAGACGAAGTGATTTAGTGCAATCAGTTAAGTAAAATATGTGACTTTCTTGCAGGCTAGTGGCGCCTGTCGCTAATACTGACTACCCTACCATATCTGGAGGAGACCTGGCTCAGGAAATTGACAATTCCTGGCATAATCTCCAAAACGGCAGCGATACCAGCACAGAGATGTAGCTGAAATGGAACTGCCTGTAGGAAAAGAAGCACAACATCACTAGAACAATGTGTGTTTCCACTGGAGAAAAGGCATTGTTGCTTGCTAAAAGACAGGAGAGAAGCTACGATCAGCTTCAGCTCCAGAATCTCATAGCGTGCTGTGCCTTCCTCAGGAGTCCTGGAAGGCTGACTACTAGAAGAAATTCGTGCTGTAGTCACTTCCACTATATTGTCAGCAAGTTGCACTATTTTCTCTAGGTCTGTGGTATCTGAGGAAGCAAGAATCATGCTGACATTCAATGAAACTCGTAAGAGAAACAGCTCACAAAGGAAAGAGGCATTTGTTGAGCTTGCTTTATTGCCCAAAAGTGGCTGCATTCGTCCCAGGAGTTGAGTAAGTTTGCGGTCACCAAGCTCCATTACATAGAACTGTTGCTGGAGGCGACATTGTTTAGAAGCAGCAGTATGTTCAACTAAAGCACTCTTTAGAGCTTAGTAAGGTTGATATTATGAGGGTTTTAGATTGAGGCCTCCCACTTCTTGAGCAAAGTCAGCTGCCACAAATGCAACAACATAGTTAAACATAGTCTTCTCAGAGATGATACTGTAGGTTGGGTTATATTCGTGGCTGCTAATATTTGCGATTTTTTTCTGTGGCTAGCAGTTATCATAGCAACTGCATGCTATTTTAATTGAAAACGGCACCTTATTGAAGCACAGCACCAGGTAGCAGAGTTCTGAGCTGTTATTTTGGTTGCTGTTACTAATCCTTGGACTCTTTGAAGCTGCTTTAGCCAGTTTTTTTCAAAAACACTCTACTCACTCTGCCTCGCCGTGCCTTGGGACTCTCTACCCATTCTTGGTAGTGTTTATTGATTTAGGTGTGGTTTATAATCATAACTGACTGACCATCACTAATTTTGCAGCAGAGTTTGGAGGTAGTGGTCAATCAATACAAGAAGATAATGAATAGAGAACTGGAATCTGGATGGCTCTACTAAAACTGCTGAAGAAAAGCATATTAGCTGCTGAACACTGTAATTGTATAAACACGTGGTCGATTGTCATAGCAAATATCAACTGGTTTCCATGGTATTTAAATGAACTTCTTTATTAGTTTTTATCACCGCAAATATTAGCAGCCACGAATATAACCCGATCTACCGTATTCCTAGTACTAAATTGAGCGTCCACCTGGTCAAACGTGAATCAGATAGGAGGAAGCTTCAGAGAGACAGCAGCAGTAGTAAGATAATTATGAGTAGTAGGATCTTTGTCTTCAGCCATGATTGAGCTTTAGATAGAGATTGAGGCTTGTCCAGGCCACCAATGTAGTTTAACAATTTTAAAGGTGGTAGCGTAAATGTAGCATTTATGTTAAGTTTTCAAGATGGCGGCTGTTTTTATAATTTTAAAATGCTTATAACTCTTATCTTCTTTGTACAGCCTCATAAATGGCTTAGATGAGCTGTCCTTTACTGAGCAATTCTCCTAGTAACTTTAAAGTGTAGTAAGAGCCTTCCTAAAGAATACGCTCAAATTTAAATTTCTGCGAAATTGTTCAGACTTTTTTCTTTCTTTCATCTTTCTTGTATCACTTCCATTAATTTCTTATAGAGACAACCTCTGAAGTTCATTTTGCATAGTCCATCTGTGCTTGAGTGAAAGATGTTCACAACAGGTGAAAAAGAAGAAAGGACGGACAAAAAAGCTGGTAGATATTCCAGGTGCAAATCATCACGTGTGTTTGTGGTTTGATGCCATTTTAATTTATGTGCACCTAATCACCATGAATACAATTAACCTATTCACAAAATCATAACAGAATGTAGTGCTAATAAAAATTTAGGAAGAAAAGAAACAACTTCAAAAAACATTAAAAATGGGAAAACAGTAGGATTTAATTTTAAAAAGTCAAGATAAGTACATGCAAACTGGTGTCCCAAAAAATGCTACACAACTGCATGAAAGCGTAAAGCTTAATTTGTAGGTACGACTCTAAATGTATATTGTGACTTTGTGTGGATACTGTAATTTCAATAATATTCTTTACGCAGTGGTTTAGAATTTTTTGCAACACCAGTTTGCTAGTACTTATTTTGTCTCTACTTTTGTCACAGTTTAATTATACTATTCTTCCATAATGTTTTTTATTGGTTGACTACTTAAGTATTATAATTATTAAAAATTGTAAAATTAAAAAGAGAGCTAGAGTAAGAACCAAAATTGATAAGAGTGAAAAGTGATGTGTGTGGAGTCTTTAAGTAAGTATGCTCATGTGATGCATTGACAAGAGTAGACATAACCTATAATAGCATGTCCAGAAATTGCAACGGCACTTCTAGTTGCATTAAGTTAATGATATTCATTGGATTTACCATAGCAACGGCAGCTCAGCATTGGGAAGCTTCACTACAATACCTGCTGACTTCTTTCTGGTTCATGGATGAGACTTCACTTGATACTTTGAGCTCCTTAAATGCAACTTAATGCAATTCGCTATGGTAGTTTTTACATATCCTTTTGTTTAAGTGGCAGGCACGGCGCAAGAAGATTCATGTAACAAACAGCCTTATTATTATTACTTTTAAGGGATCTGGAGACATAAGTTGCTTGTATAAGATGTCAAGTACTCTTAGTTTTACTTTATTATTCCTAAAGGAAGAGAGAGGCTCTTGTTTACTCTTGTTGCTGCACACGTCATCACTGAAATAACTAAAATTACCTCACAATTAGAAGACCAAAGTTTTAAACAAAGTTTGGAATTTTTTATCTTTCTTGCACTTTCAGAAAATAAGCTCATTTTGTCAAAAATGGTTTGAAATTTAAATATAACCATTTAGAAAGTAAAAAATTTGTCATACGTATATAAAGGAATGACAAAATGGTAGCACTGACTGCCTCATCTTTAATCTGTAAATTTTCCAAACAAAGTTACTCCAAATGCTGTCATAGTTAGCAGGAACACAGGTATAATGATGGAGAAGAGCTACTAAAATGCGCAAATTGATGTGACTTTCTGTGAAGAAAGATATAGAAATGTCCTTTCCTGCCATTTATACAGTCAACCAGCAATATACAGAGATAATTGCTCAGTATACTAATCCGTGTCTACTCATTGCTGGACATGGTAAAGTTGAGAGGGCACAAGTAAATGAAAAAAATTTGTATTTACTAAGGAAAGGTAGGGTTGCCAAAAAATTAAAGAAACAAGGGGGCTGAGTTCAATCATAAAAGTAATTATTAGTTCAATTATTAATAATAAACATTAATTTAGCAAAAAATAAAAATCTAAAATGTGAATAGAATTTTAATTTAAAATCTGCCTCTGTATAATCAAGAGTAGATGATAGTTAGAGGGAGTGTTGAACTGCATTATGCTAGCTGGAATATGACCGCGTAGAACTAAGTCACGTGAGACCTGAAGCATGGGTGTACCTACTAAAAGCACGTGTAGAAGTTTGCATAAGGAACAATGGAGAACACTTAAAGAAGCTTTAGACATCATACTAGTACACTTTATAATCCTGCTGAAGCCTGCTATGCAGTATAGCTACAGCAGAGACTCCAAAACGGCCAGTAAACCTTGTTGAGGAAACTAGGCAGCCATTTTATTCTTCTCAGCCACACCCAGTATGCAGGAATGTCCAAAGATGCACAAGTTCTATGCGGTCATATTCCAGCTAGCATAGTGCAGTTCGACACTCTCTCTAACTATCATCTACTCTTGGTATAATGTATACTTCCGGATTGCTCTACTAAACATTGCAATGATGAAAATTAATAATTATTGTGATAGATATCAATTAGCCTTTCAGCAATTATTGATTAAATAGATTACTGTCATCACATGGATTAGCTATTTTGCTATTGCAGTCTTTAATCTTTGTGATTCAGTACCATTATACAAAATTAAGAATTAATGTATATATTTTTTAGGATTGTCACTAGACTTGCCACGCTTGTGTAGGCTGGAACTAAGCAGTTGGGTTCTCATTCTTTCATTAGAATTTGTCATGTTAAAGGAATCAATATTCCAAATAATTCTGCAAAGTAGGGCTAAAATTTTTGTATTATTTTTATAAATAATAATTTTTATATTAATTAACACATATAATTAATAATTAAACTAATAATTATTATTAAGATTCAACTCAACCGCATTGTTTATTTCATCTTTTGACAACCCTACCTTTTCATATGTAATAGAATTTTTTTATTTATTTGTTTCCATACTTTTTATAAAATTTTATTAATTATAATAAATTTTGCCAGGTTAAAAAGATGATAAGTCTATTACTGGAAGAAAATAATTTTTTAAAACTAGAGCCATGGAAACTTACAGTACTATCAGTCAAATGAAAAAAAAATCCTTTCTACAGATGTCAAGTCAGCTCAGAGGACATTAATTATATGGAAGATGCATCAATACCTTGTGAACTTTGTTTTGGTACCACATGAAACGTGTTCGCTTAGTGGTACAGCCTAAGATGAACTATGGTTTTGCATGAGGTGTCGCAGACAATAAAGGAATTATTATTATGACAATTATTGTTACAACACATTATTCTTACTAGATTCATAAAAATTTTTTATACATTATAATGAGACTCATGACTGCCAGTGGCATAGCTAAGGTAGGGCCTGACCAGGCCTGGGCCCTACCATCAAATGACACTAATAATTATATTCATTGTTCATGATAATATTTATTGTTAAAATAATTATATTCATTATATCAATAATATTATTCATTGTTTAATCACAATCTTGTGGAGGTAGCTTGCATTAAAGCCTCTACTTGTAGTGGTGGCTTATGACTAACCACATATACATTGTACATACATGATGAGTAGGCAGCTGTCACTGTTTAAATATACAAGTAAATCTTATAAGTCTTCCAATTAAGCTAATGAAAACAGTAGCAATAAAAGGATGTGCGAGAGTGAGGCAGGTAACATTATTAATGAAGAGGGAGATCAAAATGGTTAGAATAATCACAGTAAATAATTACTCACATTTTATCTAAACTATTAGAGTACATCCGTATGCCAGTTGATGTGTGCCACACTGACACTGTTGCCTCATAATTGGAAAGTAATTTATTTGATGCAAATGTGGGAACACCATCCTTGCCTAGTAGTACTTCCATCATTAATGACATTGCATTAGCAACATCATCAGTACCCTGTCAACCTCTTATTTACTTTCCATTCTCCAACTTTTCGGGTAAAGCCAGGTGTTTCATTTGAGACTGGTACAAGCAATATTCTTGGCTGAAATACTCTGCTCAGAAAGACACTGCATTTTGCTATCCTTGCCATATATTTTGCTCACCATCTCATGGCCGTAGTTGACCTGAGAAAAGCATTATAGAAATTGGGTTTCGGGACTGGAAACCTGCCACAAGAACAACAGGTGTTCTATTCAAACATGCTAATTGCACAACCCACAAGTTATCAGTGATTGCTTGGCAACAATATTTAGCTGCATGAAAACATTAATCTGTAGCAGAGAATCTAAGTAGCAATAGAGCAGAGCAGATTAAAAACAAGCGTAACAGTGTAAAAATATTCCTATAATTGTTTTCACCACATTGCAAGTACAGCTGGGTTCTTATTACTACTTATGAAGGTTCTCTTTACCTTCTTATGCTTCCAGAAAAAACTTTAGATAGTATCTCTATGTTCTTTTGCTGTTAGAATGCTCATAACTTTGTCCCATGAGCAAACCGACCATGCCCACTTACATAATGCAGGCAGGTGGTTGCTAAGGCTTGTTACGTCTTCCAATACAATGTGTATAGTAGAAATGTAAGTGTTGACATACAATCAAATATATATAGCACGTGGGTGAAATCAATTATAGGATGACCTGGGGGCATAGCCCCAAAGTCGTAAAAACATAC
The DNA here is from genome assembly GCF_000090795.2 of Amphimedon queenslandica. Lineage (NCBI taxonomy): Eukaryota > Metazoa > Porifera > Demospongiae > Haplosclerida > Niphatidae > Amphimedon > Amphimedon queenslandica. The sequence goes on along the minus strand of NW_003546494.1, from coordinate 24,931 downwards.
GCTATATAGCATCTATCTTAGATCTTCTTCTACTCAACAGCAAACAAGAGATAGCATTTCGTGGCCATGATAAATGTGACATTTCACTCAAAAGAGGTAATTTCAGAGAAATTTTTGGTCTGGTAGCTGGTCTTGATTCTGTTGTCAATGAATATGGCTTACTCAAGGCTCACGGAAGCTAAGTACACATCTACCATTCAAAACAACATCTTATCAATAATGGCCACTCCTGTGAGTAGATGTATAAGTTTAGCTGTCCTAACGACAGGATACTACTCAATAATGGTCGATGAGACAAAAGACCTCAGCAGGCAGGAGCAACTGCTCATTGCGGTTTGATACATTGATGTCGACAAAATAGCACTAATGAGCACTAATGGAGCGTTTTATTACATTCTTTCCAGCCAATGCTCTTAATGAAGAAAGTCTTACACTGTATATTTTCGACAGACTGACTTTAAATAACTTAGATCCACAGATGACAGTGTCACAGGGGTATGATGGGGCCTCTGTTATGAGTGGCAGCCGCAGTGGAGTTCAGAACAGGATTAGAGATGTCACCCCCTGGCATCATGTATTCATTGTCATTCCCATGTATTAAATCTCATTTTGGTAAACAGCCAAGAATAACCCAAATGCAGCCCAATTTTTTTCACTTATACAGGCACTATATGTAACTGTATCGACCAGCAAAGAGACATGCACTTTTCATAGCAAAGCGGGAGCTTCATGCAAACAAACAGGTGAAGAAACTACAAAGTCTGAGACACACAAGGGACTAGCTGAAGTTTGGGTCTTAATGCAATTTGAAGTATTTTTGACTCCCTCATTGAAATGCTGAAGTGTCTTGCTGATGATAATGACAAAGCTAAAGCTGTGGAAGCCATAGGCCTTCTCCATTATCTCCAGTCCTTTAAGTTTGTAGACACTTTGGTAATTTTGATTGTATTTTCTTTATTACAAAGTCATTGTCCATTTAGCTACAACCTAAGAATCTCGATATTTTGTCTGCAACTAGTCTAGTTCCTTAAACTAAGAAAACCCAATAAGAGTTAAGAACAGATAATTTCTGGGATTGTACATATAAATACATAAAGTCAGTGTCTAAATTACATGGTATTGATGAATTTTTTGAGAACACAAGGAGGACCCCATTTAGAAGAATCCAAGTTTTTACTTTACTTGAACCAGTTGGTTATCGAAATGCACTTTCATGTTATTATTTTTTAAAGATCATTGTTTACTTCCCTGTTTTTAATCACTTGCTGTTTGAACTGGACAGCACATTTCCAGCAAGAAACTTGACCCGCAACGGTCACGAACTCCTATTTTTTACTTGAAATGTGATTAACGTACATTTAGTTTCATGATTAATTCATGCATAAAAACTGAAACTTACTTCTTTCATTTGATACTGACTTATCATTTTGCTATGTTATTTATAATTATAATATAAAGTTATTTTATGTAATAATATTTGGTAAAATAATTATCATAATGTAGCAAGATTAAATAACTTAAAACTTTGTATACATAACTTAAATAGGCAATGGAATGTAGTGGGCCATTTTCGTTTTTACAACTCTATTCATTTGATAGGTAGTGCCACCCACCTTCCATTATCTCTGTGCTATCTGTGGGGCCAAACCAAAGGTGAGACAGTGGCCATACTTCAGACATAGCTCAGATTCAAAACTTATTTGTGGTTGTATGAATGAGCCAACAGAAAGTAACAAGAACCTAACAAAAAAAAGACAATTTGCAAATCATGCTATGACAAGCATAATGCAATAGTAAATAAAAAAAAGAAAAAAAGTCAGGAAACTGTTGCACTACAGTGAAGTATTAACACTTGGTCATTAGATATGGAAAAACAATCAACAAATAACCTTACAAAGGGTATCTTATCAACCAATGTTTACAGACAATAAACTATACGAAAGAAAAGCACTCTTTCTTCAAGATGCAGTGAGTTTTGTCCTAAACTGTTTTAAACACATGAAAAAGAGTAAAAATTTGATTATTAAAATTAGGAGATGGAACAGTGGAATTTTCAGCAAGGTGGCTACTCAAATCATTTAACTATATATTTACAGCCATAATATAAGCTACAAATACGCCATTAGAAAGATGGGTACTATATTATATCTTTACCAAACAGATTCATTGAAGTGCTTAACCTATGCATTGCATGAATTGGAAATAAGAAAATAAAAAGCAGAAGCAACAAAAATAATGTCATAATGAAAAAATTATTTAGTGGAAGCCAGTGTTATCATTAATGATAAAATACACAAAGAAATGAAGTGTGATGAAAACAAGACTATGAATCTCACTGAATTTAACTTACATGAAAGTATCAATGAAATAGAAACAGAATTTTTGGACTTTCATTTGTACCAGTATGAAAAAAGTTGGAGAGTGCAAAAGTCATGAAAATGAAGAGAACCACAGCAAAACAGATTGACAATTCTTTTTTTGTATAATGCTGTTCATTACCAACTCTTTATGTATACCATTGTTGCACCACCTAGTTGCAGATGCTGTTGAGTTTTATGGCGGATAATGTTCTTTAATAAGATTTCTAAATAGGCTTGGTCTGTGTTGATGGGGATACTCATGACAGATTAGTAGTTAGTGTAGCTGAGACCCAAAAGGATAAAGAAGTTTTGAATGAATTTTCATCACATATATTTACTGTAGTAAGTACTGACAATATAGATTTTTTTCAAAGCCATGCCACTGTAGATTGTGGTGATCAGAGGAGTTTTCGTGGGACAATAATTCAAGTTGTTCAACCTGTTCCATTTCTAAATATACATGTAGAAAACAGGACAAGAACAGTTACCAGGCAAGATAATATAACATTTAATAAAAAACAAGCAATTCGTACTTCATTTAATTCACCACACAACCAAGGAAAAATTGGCCCCAAAAGAACACGAAAAACGCAACCATCACCATTAAAGGATACAATTAGTCTTCCTATACAAGTAGCTTCAAATATTAACACAATTACACAAACAAATGCTAATTTATCAAATTTTGTGGAATCAAATAATGAATCAAAGTCTAAAAATAAAATTTAAATAAAGCATTTGCATTTTTTCTGCATAAAGTAGTAGTGCATAATGATAACAAAGAGAAATTTCTAAAGTCTTTTCAGCAGTTTCTCTTCCCTAATGAAGCACAACTAGATCACAATGCTTCCAACACTCATTAAATGACATTACTACACGAAAATGCTGACTCTGATAAAACAATAGCATATGTAACATTTGAAAGACTCCAGTAACTGTAGTTGGAGATAGGAAAACATTTGAGCATTTGCAACATGTGAAGCAGCTATATGACCATGTCTTAAATGAAGTATTACTATTTTCAGGCGCTTGGCACATTTAAAAAAAATTTCAACAAGTTCTAATGAAGACTTACTATCACACAGGATTAAAAGATTTTGCTGGACCATCAGGCTAGAGAGGAGAAACTCTAAAGTCACTTGAATCATGCTCCCACTTCAAAAAAACATCAGTTTATAATAATGTCACGCGAGGCTATGTTTACAGAAATTATTTCGTATTTTGTAATTGCCAATGACCAACTTGAAAACTTGCAGAAAATGATGAAGCACATCGTGGATTATGAATATTTACCACATTATCATTGAAATAACAATACAGAAATGATTACAGATTGCTCACTTTTCAGTAGATTTGTAAACTACATACAAGAAATAAGTGAAGCAGTCGAAACATGGATGTTCTGGGTGAACTTCGTTTTAACTGATTGTTTTTGCTGTATCAGTTTATTTGTAGCAGTTAGGACATCCTACTGGGACATTCAAATGGGATGCTTAAAAGTTGTGGCACCTTTATTCTCAGCCTATCATCGGCCATGTTATCAATAGCACCTTCTACATCACCTGACTGACATTGCTAATTATCGAACACATGTAATCAACTGCTTAAAAGCTGGTGGTTTTACAGTTAAGCTTACAGATGATATTGGTCATGCTGTTGCTCTTGATAAAGGACCTGAAATGTCCATTAACCCAGACATGAAAATGGCAGTAGTGACACCAACAGAGAACTATCTCAGAATAAAGGCATATAAACAACTCAAAGCACAACTCTTTCTGGAAAGAAAACAGAGTCTGAACAAAATGATTCAATTTTTAGTAATGAAACGTCTGTTAAACAATACGAAGAAAATGTCAAGATCATGCAAAGTACAATTATATGGCATGAGTTATTCAAATCTGACCGTTATACAAACAGAGGCTTTCTTAATGTTTATAGTGGAGCTAAAGCTACATTGGAACAAACACATGACCTTCAGGCTAGAAAAATTGGGGAATCCAGTTACAATAACTACATTAGTCATCACATACGACAAATGTCAATAAGCTCCTGTAAGGTGTAAGCGATTGCTTACAATCGCTCCAGTGAAGGTAACTGAAGCTAGATTATCACAGAAAGAATAAGTATTTCAGGAAGAGATTGGCGTGGTGCAATGAAACTGGTCAAACGTATGATGAAAACAAGAGTAATATTCACTTCTGCCTAGAGCATTCGCTGATATGAATGGCAACCCACACAAAGGGAATAAAGCAATTAGACACGTACAATGTGCACGACAGCACCCCGTTTACATCCAATATACACTGGGTTCCCCAAGCTCTAATAATAGATGCCACATTCTGTATCAATGTAAACCCACTACAATAGCACAAATCAATGGAGCAATATGCTATACAAAGATTTGTCATTCCTTATTATCAGCGTGGAATTAAACAAGTACATTTAGTACTTGACCCTCCTGGAAGATTGACATTTTAATCCTAAGGAATGTGAACACAGCCGCAGGTATGGTCAGTCAGCAAAAGAGCATGATCATGTAGTTTTAACACCACATTCAAATATTCCGAAGCTATGGTGTGACTATCTTGATTGCATAAAATGCAAACAAGAAATAATAGGAGCACTTGTAACATCATTTGCCCAAAACAAGCTAATTGCTGAGCGAACTCTAATACTTCGCGGATGCTTTTCTGATTAAATACAGAGAATGCATTGGTAAAAACAGCAGAAAGTCTCACATCACTAATATCTACTGTCTACAAATGCAATGATGAGGAAGCTGATATTTGTGATTGGAGGCATGCTGCACAATGTCAGTTTAATCATATTGTCATTTATTCTCCCGACATTCATGTATATAACATTGGTTTAACACAGTCACACATACTGGTTAGCAAAAGAATAGTTGTTCAATGTAACATGCCACAACATCCACCCAAATACGTTGACATGAACAAACAATTAAATTGTTTTCAAAAAGTTCCCGGTCTTGCCTCCCTTCCACAAAAGACATTAGGAGAAATAATGTCTCAACTTTACATATTCACAGGATGTGATTACATTTCCTACACTGCCGGAAATGGAAAAGCTACATGTCTAAATATTTTCTTTCAGCTGCCAAATTTATTAATGGATCTCAAACTACAGGTTGTCTTTCTCAAGTCAAAAAAGCAAATATAAAACTATGTTGTTTGGCTTTTCTACTATTGGTATATTTCAAAAAGAACCTATCTACTGTAGTAAATATGATGGGATTTGACACTCCAAGTCAGCTATTTTATAGTAAGATAGATGTTTGAATGACGAAGAGAAGTATCACAAATGGTATATATCAATAAAAAGGTAACAAGAGTAAATGCTAAAGAGCAAAGACCTCTAACTATCACAGCACTATATAGGCATTGGATGAGATCATAATGGATCAGATGTATTTCAGAGAATTGTAACAAATTAGAAATATATGAGGGACTTGAAGCACCAGAATTACAAGGTTGGTGTAAATCAAATCATAAGTATGTCATAGACTGGGACGCAAAGGATGTAATGGACAACATACAGGCAATACTTGTAATTTTAGGAAAATGACATACTTGCAAAACAGGGTGTGAAACAAAAAAATGCAGCTGCAAGAAAAATATTAGATTATGTGGTGCAAGTTGTCAATGCTAGAACTGCAAAAATGTAAATTCTGAGAAACAAGACAGAGGCACCAATGAAGAAGACAAGGAAGAAAATGATGAAGAGGAGGAACCGATTGAAACAGAAGTAATTACTGACATTGACTTTTTACTTTAAAGTAACACCATCTGTTGTTGTTTTTGAGTTATTTAACCAAGTTCTTCTCACAAAATAGTGGGCCAAATGCGTTTTTGCAACACTAGGCATTCAAAAAGGATATAAAATTGTGGCAAATTTTATACTCTACAATGCTTTATGAATTGTTGTTTGTGACTTGTAGTGAAAGATGAAGTATTTAGTTAGTGAAAATCAACAAAAGTCTTCATTTATTCAAACCATAAATGTATAAAGCTATAGCACCTTTTGAAACATTAAGAATAGGTCTCTTGTCTTTCTTAAAAGTTCTTTACATGAATTCTTTGACCAGATTGAGAAAAAGAGCATATTTTAGTAGTTCGGTAAGCAACAGTCCGCCATGTTTATTTACAATGTCACGCCCACTTTCTCCACAAATAAAAAAAGGAGATTGTGACAGTTGCAATCTGCCTGCAATGAGAGCCATCGATGCAGGTAGTACTCCATCAGAATTTTCTGGACTTTTCACTTCTTTCATCATTTGCTTTATTCTATGGCATCTGTAGTGACCATGTTGAAATGAATGTTTATTGGCAAAGCCAGTTATCATGGAAAAGGAGGCTGAAACTGTTCTTGATGTTTTCACACACATACTGCCATTACAAGCTGCTTTTCCCACCATTGTGCAGCTCTTTCTAATAGCCATGACACTCGTAGTGAGCACTGCTCATTGTGGAAGGAGTTTCTCGACATTGCAAAGCATTAAAACTCATTTGCCAACGACAATGTCCAACGAAAAAGTCACAGACATATCTTTGCTCTCTCTTGACAGGGACCTCTGTTCTGTTTTAACGTGTTCTAAACTTCATCCAAGACGCTATTAAAGAGTTTGAAGGAATAGACAGGAACACAACCATTCAATTATCCTAGCTTCCATTGTGGTTTATTTACTATTAATAAAAATAGCTTGTTGCAATTAAGTAGTCTCGCTAGCAAGACTCTAATTTTACGGAATGTTCTAAAAATTAAGTCTCTGCCCCCGCAAAACTAATGTTATAGGCAATGAGATTGCAGGGAAATGCCCACAATGCCAACGCAAAAGGGTGTGTGGCGAAAATCACAGCCTGTTTTGAGCACCAATGCCATTTCATCACCATTGGCCCTGCTACAACACTGGTGACCAGACCATGCCATTAGCGTAGTTGAAATGTTAGCCACTAGTATTCAAGCAATAGTGTTAACTTTAAGTGAGACTGACATTAACTAATGTCTGTAAAAACATCATTACAACTGATTTACAACTGAAGCCAAGAACATACACTGGGCTGCATACAGTGGCACTGATTCCTATCTTTTGATGAAGCTAAATTGACAGGATAGTACTATACTTATTATTATCATTACCATTATAATAGTCAAAACTTTCCTTTTAAAAGTGTGTCTAAGTCATTTTCTTGCATTTCATAACTATATAAACAGCAACCGCCATGGTTAGTCACGTGATGAAGGAGTAAGGGTTAAATAAACAAGCTCACGTGATCCAGCGGCACTAAAATGAAAGTGCTGGTACCAGCACAGAAAACACCACCTTTCCATTCCCGTGACAAGGTATACAATTACTTCTAATATAATCTTTAAAGCGCTTTTTCTCCACAAAATGAATTGGGCTGCTGTAACTACCTCTACCTTTTTCAGGTGCTGTAACTAAGCCACCATAAGGCTGATTGGGGTCAAACCTTAGGGAAGAAAGCTTGCTTTACAACTTGGTACATTATTCTCAAAATTAATTTTTTGCGCCAAAAGGGCCCTTTTGTCAAATGTGGTCACATATTCACAATTAATTTATTGCGACTTTTAATTATATTCTGAACAAAGAAGTCATATGATAATGTACGTGGGTGTAGAGCGCCGATTAATGAGTGGCAAAACCATGAGCAATGGTCAAGAGTTGTTGTGCCTTGACTGTACCAATCAGTATTCTACACCTCACAAATCAAGTTTTATAGATTCCTACTGATAGTGAGAGAAGACTATGGATAGCAGCTATCCATAGGAAGGGCTGGAATCCAAGCAAGCAATCGTGGATTTGTGAACATTTCAATACTGGTACATGGTTCAAGCCAGTGCACTATTACTATAACACAATTAGAAATAGTAAAGAGATGTCAATCACATGCATGCCCACGTAGAAGGGAAGAGGTTCAAAAGTTGTGCCACTTTTGTTTCAGTTCTCCTGTGAGAGCATCCTTTCTAGATCAACTGAAGGAATAATTTCCAACAGTAAGAAATGACATTGGAGTTTGTTGCAGAATTTTCTACGCCGCCACCTCATCGCTTAGTTTTTGGCATCAACAGTAGGCTGTCAAATGTTGAAGGTGATGAACCAGAAACAGATTTAGCCTATGAGTGTCAAAGGGTCCCACAGTACAAGAGGCATACTTTCTCAATTCTAATAATTGGATGATTCCAATTAACATTTATGAGTTGTCTGGTCTGCAGTGTAGAAACCTCCAATAAGGCATTTCAGTACTTGGGCTGTATACAGATTAGGATGTTTTTCTGTTCATAGCCCTGGTCATTATAGTGGTGTAATCAATTGCCATGATAGAGAACTATACTGTGATGGTCTTGGAGCAACAGAAAAACCAAGACTTCAAAGTCTTAATGCAAAAATTATTAAGCATAAAACAGGTACTATTTTCGTTATTATCATTAGTGATAACTTTGTACCATGGTTATTAAAAAACATTATTTTTTAATTTACAGTACAACAAAATTAGTCACATTTTAAGTTTTTCATGCAATTTGTATGTTCTCTGATAGCTGTCTGTCTTAATTTTCTAGACTTGCAACAGTTTTACTTCATCACTCATATTCTTGCAAATCCCAGTCCTTTTATGCCACTTTGCTAGTACCAGTCCCAGTCCCTGTTTTATACACAGTCCCAGTCTCTGTTATACCCCCATTTTTCCCTGTCCCAGTCCCTGTTTTACCCCATTTTTCCCTGTCCTAGTCCCTGTCCCTGTTTTACTGTATTTTTCCCAGTCCCAGTTTTACCCAGACCCTTCTTCCGTGTCACAGGAAAGGAAAATGGCCTTCATCTGGTTTTTTGCAGCTGAACAAGTTTGATGTTTAAGACCTACTTGTTGATAATTACTTTTTTTCAATAAAAGTACTAAAAGGAAGAGCGGCCTAGCTAAATTTTGTACTTTCTGTGACAGCAAAAACAAGGGTCTTAATAAATATGTCAATACTCGATGGATAAGCTTAAGCTCAGCTGTTGAGTGAACCTTCACCCAGTATGCAGGACTCAGGTTGTACTTTTCCTTTTTAGGTACTAATAATTAAAATCAACCTAATAATGTTATAGCATGTTACCTTGTAGACAAGACAAGAGATGATGTGAACTATACACAACCATATGACAGAGGTCTACCTATAATTTTATCAGGTTTGTGTACAACCTTTCTACCTTAACATGTTCTTACAATGTACGACCCTATAATGGCTATAAAATTCCTAAAGACTCTCCTGGATAGTTTTGTATGTGAGATCCATCAAAAAGGTGGATTGAATGACAACTGCATTATAACTACTAGAGAAAAATAATTAGATGGTACGTGTAACTTAATATTTGAACTTAAATTACTTACCATAATTCACTGTACATAGACAATGCCTTACATATTACATTCTCCACAAGGTCATTGCTTCTGAAACTACACAATGAGGGTGACATTTTCCCTGAACAAGTTATCAATTTTATAGAGCTGTTAGATATGCCTATGAAGAAGCAAATTCTTACTTCTTTGCCCATTCTTCTCCACATGATGAGGTTCTTGAGTGTGCTAAGTTTGTCACATTTGATGCACAAGAAACAGCACAAAGGTAAGAGTTATAATTGTTATACAATATGCCAAGCATCAACACATAGGTACCTAAATCTACTTCCTTTCACCTCACCTTCAGAAATGCCCATTGTTTTACAAAAATTAACTGCATTTCAATTGCTCAATAGAGTTGATTAGCAAAAAAGTATGGGAATCTGCTGTCATCACTATGGACAATGAGACCGATATTTGTCATAACAAAATAGACCTTATCTGGGCCCAATACTTAATATAATCATCAATTATACTAATATTAATAATAATAATGATAATAAAAAATAATAAAAACAATAAAAGCTATCTATAACTCTTACTGTAATTAGTATAATATCATACTGTTAATGCTAATATTGAAACATTAATGGGGTTATTTTGCTTTGTAAAGGAGGTGGCGGAAAGAATTCAGTGTGGTTCAATAATTGTAGAATTTAAACTTTTCCATATGACCTTTGCTGACTAGGCCTGCAACACAAAAAAATGTGGTAATTTTGACCAATTCGGTCAAAATAGAACTTTTTTATGCAATGAGTAGATGAATAACAGAAATGAGTTTGTGTAATGCACATATTAATAATTCGCTTTCAACAGAAGAACTAGTTTGTTGACAACAAGCAGACTAGTGATCCTCTAAAACAGGAGTGGAACTAGTTTGAAAGCCCAACATTCAAACTATTGATCCCCTGAAAAAGGAGTGGAACTTGGTTGAACGTCAAACATTCAAACTATTGATCCCCTAAATGAGAGGAACTTGTTTGTGTAAAGCTAACACATACAAACTATGGATCTGGTTTTTTAAACAAAGGTGTAGAACTAGTATGTGCATGAGACATCAACATAAACAAAAACAATCATTTTTGTTTAAATATTTCATTTTTGTATAAGGTAACTAAATTACTGCAAACTTTGATCAGTCACACCCTCTCCGGCGATCCAATAGCGATAGCACGGTGGCTCGTCCCGTTTTTCGTAGACAAGACTGCGCTAGATCAACTTCAAGATCGAGATCACCTGATCCTCGCTACTCGGTCGAGCGAGACCACACCTCCTCTGACCGCGTCTCCTCTGATCACACTCCCTCAGGTACCACTCAATCTACTTGCTCTGAGTCCTCGTTCAATCAGTATATTCCTGAGCAGAAACCACGAGCTCCTATTACATGGTTACAAACCAGTCACACTCCCTTGGCAGGTAGATGCAACTTCCAATAACTAGTGATAAAGAAAATGAAGTGTATTGAAGATACATGCATCTCACAATAATTCCAAGATATCTGGTAGTGTTGGAATTTCTTTCAAATTTTAAGAATTTAATCTAGATTTACCATGCAATGTTATTAAAAACAAATTATTACAAATAGTCATTATAAAACAAAGGGCAAAGGAAAGAACACAAGCATCATTCAATTTTTTTTCTTTTTAATTCAATACTAGTTACCTGAGAAACACAGTTAACCAGCAATTGGATCCAAATCTGGCCAAGATAAACCACTAACTGACAACTACCAACTCCTAGCTGCCATCTACCAAAAAGAGCCTTTGACTGAAACGAAGTGACGTTTGAAAAGTTTTTGATTGTGGTATCCTGTGATGTTTACATATAATATCTATAGTTCAAGATTGTGAGATATAACGGTGTTCTTCCCCAGTATATTTAGACCAGCAAACAACACATCCCAATTTTAAATCGATATACTTTATTACTCTACTGGTAAATGCGGTATTGACTCTATTGAGCACATTGTGAATTTGCTATTTGATAAGTAGTGCTTCCTTGTTTATGACCATCAACAGATAGAGTGACTGAAGTACTATTACATCAAATATCAGTATATCCCGACACTGTATATAGTCTTCCATGAGAAAGATTTGAAGAGGTCTCTATACAAATAAAATACATGACTAGGAAGACAGTAAATTAATAAAACAAGCGTATCAACGTGTCTAGGATGTACAAGAGAGAAAAAAGGGGAACACTTATAGCATTTGATTCAAGTGAAAGAATTTAAAATATGCACCCCTATCAAAAAATAACATTCATTGCTAAACTTATTTGTGACCATAATTGACAAAAGGGCCCTTATGGCGGATTTTAAAATTGATAGTTATAATGGAAAATATCAACCTGTGAGTGCTTTGTTAGACAATCATTGTTTCTAAAAGTTTCATGGTAACTTTTTGCATCCTGTGGAGTAATTTTATGATAACTGGGGCTCAGGAAGTTGGATTTCTTAGGCTAGAAAGACAAATTTCACTACCCGCCATGAGGTACCTTTTGTCAATTATGGTCACATTTTGTCTGGGCTTACTAGCTGCGACATTTGGTTACCCGTTTTTCTTCTCAATACCTTCTAGAGACTTCCCATTGTTGCTCGTCTGTTATGTCTCATGGTGGCTCTTAATATTTCTCCTCAACCTACAGTGCCATCTACAGCTTTATATGGTGTCTCGGTCATCGTTAAAATTCCTCCTTCTGGCCCGCCAACTATGGTACCGCTAGGTGGACGTGCAGTTTGCTACTTTAGGTATTACCATACAGAAGACAAAGTTTGACCATGTTATTGCCTCTATGTGTCCTTAGTTTGCTTCTGAGGTCCGTGATTTCATTTTCAAGCCCCATCTACCACTCCCTATGAAGCTCTCAGTTCACAGCTAATTAAGCATACCACTGCTTCTGAACAGAGACGTCTTCAACAGCTATTCAACGCAGAAGGGTTAGGTGATCGTACTCTATCTCAACTCCGCCTTATGAATCATCATCTAGGAGACAAAGCTGCTACTGCTGAACGATCATTTTTACGGGAACTCTTCCTTCAGAGCTTGTTATCAAATATTCGTATGGTATGTGCTGCTGCTACTAAAGAGTGAGATGATTTGGAGACCATTGTTGCTTTAGCTAACAAAATTGGTGAAGTAACCACACCTACCATTATTTCTGTAGAAATGCCTCCACTTTCAGTAGAGGTTGAACAGTTAAGCTCTCAAATTAGTAATCTTCAGACAGTTGTTCAGTCTCTTAGTGACCTCCTCGCTCTTTCTAAATCAAGACCTAGGGATTCTTGACAGCGCTCTGCTAGTCCGAATCCTTCCTCTCTTTGCTGGTATCACAATTGCTTTGATAAAAAAGTTACTAAGTGTGTCCCACCATGTAATTGGAACTCAGGAAATGACGGAAATGTTCCCGGCAGCACTCACAGTCCCTTGTTCCACATTATTGATAAACACACTCTTGTAAAATTTTTGATAAATACTAGTGCTGAAGTCAGTGTAATCCCTATGACTAAGTCTGATCGACATCGTCGTTCATTAAATTCACACTTCAAGCTGCCAATGGCACTCAAATTCACACTTATGGTCAACACTCTCTCACTCTCAATCTGTAGCTTTGTAGACCTCATCCTTGGATCTTTACTATTGCAAATGTGAAACAGCCAATCTTGGGTGAATACTTTCTTTAACACTATGGTCTTCGTATTGATATACGTATGTTGCAGGACACTTATAGATTCTCAAACAAATATTCAAACTATCATGTAATGCACACATCAGAATCCATACGGTCTTACACTTAACCCTCTCTTTTTCTCGAACTTTTTTCATCTCTCCTTTCAGGGTAACCTGAATTAACTCAACCATCAAAAGGAAATACTCCCGTCAAGCACAACGTCATTCATCATATTCAGACATCAGGACCGCCCGCATCTGCTCAAACTTGACGACTTCCTCCCGAACGCTTAACAATCGCTCGTTCAGAGTTCTCTCATATGATGGAACTGGGAATCATTTGTCCTTCTTCCAGTTAATGGTAATCTGCTTTACATATGGTCCCAAAGAAGAGTAATGGTGATTGGCGACCATGCGGGGACTATATGGCAATGAATAGGATCACAGTACCTGAACAATATCCCTTCCCACACATTCAGGATTTTGCATCCACTTTACATGGTATTTATATTGTCTCCAAGTTAGATCTTGTTTGTGCGTGCCATCCAACACCTGTTACTACCGAGGATGTCCATAAAACGGCAGTGACCACGCCTTTTGAATTATTTGAATTCACTCGTACCCCCTTTGGTCTAAGCAATGCAGCTCAAACATTTCAGTGTTTTATGGATAAGGTACTTCATGGTCTTGAGTTCACCTATGTATACAATGATGTTTTGGTAGCTAGTTCTGACGAGGTCAAACACAAGAACCGCCTTACACAAATATTTGATTGTTTTAAAGAGTATGGAGTCTTCATTAACCCTGACAAATGTGAGTTTGGTCTGTCCTCATTACACTTTCTTGGTCATATAGTCAATGTAAATGGTATCCGACCATCAGAGTCTAAAGTATCTGCTGTTCTGATTTTCCTTCACCTCAGTCTCAGCGTCAACTCAGACAGTTCTTCAGTCTCATTAATATTTTTTTTGCTTCATACCTCACTGTTCTCAAGCTCTTCAACCTTTATACTCTTTACTCACTTTAACTCCTGGTCGTTCTCCTATTTCCTGGACTGATGATTTAGTCAATGTATTTCATAAAGCCAAAAGTGCACTAACTGACGCCACTATATTGTCTCATCCTAAACTGGATGTTCTGACTGCTATCATGTCCGATGCTTCAAACATAGCTGGGGGAGCTGTTCTACAACAATTTATTGATAGCCAGTGGAAACTTGTACCCTACTTGTCTCACAAGTTATTATATTAGCGGCAGCCTATATGTAGGATTCAGGTGGATTTTTCAAGATGGCGGCTGTTATGATTTTCAAACTCTTATAACTCTTTTTTTATCGTACATTGTACAGCCTTATAAATGATATAGATGAGCTCCCCTTCACTGAGCGATTCTCCTAATACCTTTAAAGTGGGCTGTAATGTAGTGGGAGCGTTTCTGGAGAACAGGTCCAAATTCAAATTTCTGCAAAATTCTTCAGACTTTTTTTTCTTCTTTCATCTTCTATCTCCCCTCTAATCTTCTAAATCAGAGAAGTGCTTAAGTTGGCTTTTACATCACTCCTCTAGGCTTGGGTCAAGGACCACAAAGGTAGTATCAAAAAGAAGCGAGGACAAAGAACAAAATGGAAGACACAATTCAGCTGCAGACACCGCGTGGGTTTGTGGTTTAAAGCCATTTTAATTTATGTGCACGTTATCAGCATGAATATAATTAACCTAACCACAAAATCATAACAAAGTCTAATTTATAAATTTAAGAAAAAGGAATTGAAACAAGTAAATAAAAAACATT
>NW_003546494.1:4929-9497 GCF_000090795.2 Amphimedon queenslandica | reverse complement strand
TACATTTTCTGTTTGTACTGACCTCAAACACTCACTAACTTTATGCTTACAGTGTCTGATAAATGTTCACCTCATCATTCTGGACATTTGGACTTCATATCGCAGTTCACTACTGATATCAAACACACCCTCAGTAATTAGTTTTGAGGACATGGCTCTAGCTCAAGGAGATTTGTCAGTTTTTTTCTGAGGAAACTCCTACACTCTTCATTTGGAGCAATTTCCTATTCCTCATTCTAATCTCACTCTCTATTGTGATGCTTCTAAGGAAATGTCCTGCCCAGAAGTACCGCCTTCATTTCGTCTGACAGTATTTGACTCGCTTCTTTTACTCTGACATTCATCAATTTGTTCTACTGTCAAGCTCATTTTGTCTCGATTCGTTTGGCCTCAAATGGCTTCTGATATCAAGTTATGGAGTCGCTCATGTCTCACTTGTCAAATGTCAAAGGTACAACACACACTGTCTTACATGTACGTACTTTCCCCTCTTCTACTACATGGTTTGACAATATTCACATTGATATAGTGGGACCAATTTCTGTCTCATGGTTTCACATATTTACTTACTTGTATAGACAGGTTCACTAGATGGCCCGAAGCCTTTCCCATTCCAGACATGTCTGCTCTAACAATTGCTTGTGCTTCAGTAGCTGGTTGGATGTCACATTTTGGTGTCTCTTCTACAGTTCTTACTCATAGAGGCAGTCAATTTCAATCCTCTCTTTTTGCTCAACTCACTCATTTATTAAGTACTGCTAGATGTTGTACCACAGCATACCACCCTCAAGCTAATGGTATGATAAAGAGATTCCATCGTCAACTCAAAGCTGCCTTGAAAACTCAACCACTTAAGAGTCATGAACTGAGTCCCTCCCTCTAGTATTATTGGGTATGCGTACGGCTGTTAAAGAGGACTTGCATTAGTCTCCAGCTGAACTACTTTACGGTACAACTGTTTGTATCCCTGGTAAATTTTTATCTCCTACTAATAATCTTGCGCTCTCAGAGTCCTCAGACGATGCTGCTCAACTCAAGTGTTACATGTGTTTTCTTTCACTCACTCCAGTACGTTCTACATCAACTTGATATACTCATATTCCAGATACACCCTCTTCTTTACACTTATTCATTCAACATGATTCAGTAAAAGACCTCTTCAGTGTCCTTTTGATGGACAGTATAATGTATGAGAAATAATGTCATTGATAGTAATGGTACTCGAGACACTATACTCATTTATCTTCTCAAACCAGCACATATAGACAAAACTAATACTCTTCTCCTTGACTATAATTCTCTATTTACTAATACTCATTCAACTTCTCCTTTGACTACTGCCTGTTATAAGACCAACACTAATTGTATGGGGACCGACAGGTACTCGCTTGGACACCAAATGTTACTCGTTTTGGTCAATGTATTCATTTTCCTGATCGACTCAATATTTGATCATTAGTTTACTTGTTCTCTGGAAGGGGAGTTTTGTAGGGCACACTAACTATATTTATGGCATTTTTATCATTTGTGACCAGATATGACAAAACCAGGCTATCTGCGGGAATTATCATTTTGAGCTATGGGCTCATAATCACAGAAAATCTTTACCTGGGCAAAATTCATTAAATTTTTGTCACATAAACATGTTATATAAACAAAATCCTTTCATTTGACACCAAAATCGTGGGTAGTGAAGCCTTTTTTGCTGAGTTATAAGCCCTTTGACATCTTACCTTCATTGTGCACGGTAATTGTCTCACGGAGCGAAGAAGGAATAAAAACGGAGGGCTTTAATGCATCAAAGGTATTCATGGAGTCCCTATAGCAGCTATTTAATGTATATCAAAGACGAAGAAGACTACTTTTAAAACTATGGCTACAGAAAGAGACATTGCTCGCTTGTTAAATGAAGAAATAGGTCCTCGAGACAGTGACTACGTTGCTTTAGGTATTGTGGACTACTTTTGTGATGAAACTAGTGGTAAGCTTATTCATAACACTGTTTGTTTACATACTGACTCTAAATAGCGGTTAGCTATCACCACAATAACATTCCATCACCTGTATAAATGCACAATATTATTATATTGAACTTAGTTATACAGTGTATTTTGTTAATTGATAGAGACAGAATATGAAGCAGTAGAAGATATGGAAGAAGAGGAAGATCAAGAGACAAAAGATTGTGATGAAGATATTGATCCACCACTGTTTGATTCCAAGGTGGCCTTGGAACTACAAGTATCAGATACTGAATTAGAATCAGCGACGCCTGATGCTCCAGCTACTTTAACTACTTATTCATGTGATGACATGAGGAAGAAAGACCGACAGGTGGAAGAAGAATTATCAATGTTCTATGAAAATGGATGTGGTTGCTCTGATAATTGCTATGCACTGTTCAGCACTCTTACATAAAAACATATTGATGTGACACAAGCCATGGCAAAGCCTGTTCAAGAGATTGCAATTATGAGTCAAATGGCAGTAACATCTACCATGGGGGGGATTGTCAACTGGCAACCATGGAGACAGAAAGAGACAGAGGCAATTTTTTACGTTCATGCATCATGGTCATAAGGTTTCTAACTATAAGGGACACAACACAAAATTTATTATATTTTCCAACTAGATATGTAGAGAAACATTTCTAAAGCTACATGCATGTGGCAAAAGCAGGTTTAAGGAAATCATGAAAAACTACAGAATGAATGGATTAATACCAAGGTATGAGACTTACAAATTAAATGATATGTACTTAATTTTACTAGAGTGCTGGAAGGACACCAAACCATGCTTTAATTTATAATGATATTCTCCAGGTTCTTGTGCTCATCAGAAACTATGCTGAAGACCATGGTATTAGTCTTCCTTGAAGAATACCTGGAATGAAAAGTTATGAGAATTAGTTCTTACCATGCAGTACATGTAAAAGGCTAGTGTATACTAAGAGTTTACGGAATCATGTGAAGAGTTTCATGTCATAGCATGCTGCTGAAACAACATTTAACATGTTGTGGCGATGCTACCTGCCTTATACTGAAAAATGAAGCCTATGTCTTACTTTTGTGCCACATGTATAGAGATAAGACGACTGATTATAAGAAGTGCTAACATGCAATCAGATGAAAGGATAACTGAGTAAAGTTAGTACTGTAATAACACAAGAATTATATTTAGCAATTCAGGCAATAAAAAAGGCACTAGATCACAGAAGTCTTGTTAAAAAGGAAAGGGAGTACTATCAGAATGTATGAAAAGAAGCACAATTATTGTTAAAAGGGCTGTATACTGATGCGGCAAACTCCCCCACTAACAAGGCCACTTGCTATGTTTTATATTGTAGCACATTATAGCTTCAATTATGCTCAACAGGTAACAATTTATGATATTAAAGTGTATTTAGCTCACTTACTTTTTTAAAGGTTCACTATCATTCAAGTCCAATACAAGCAGGTCCAATATGTTTTCTTACTCACAGGAAATGTGGCATATTTGGTGTGCTGTGAAGCTATCTCTCAGCAGGTTAATTTCTTAATCGATGAATCATTCGACACTGGTAGAGGGGCAAATCCTGTCATAAGCAAGGCACTTTTTTATTTGAAGAATCATTGCCTCAACTCAGTAAATATCCATTTTTATGCTGACAAATGCACAGGGCAAAATAAAAATAATATAGCTATTCAAGTAAGTCTAATAAATGCACAATAATGAACATTTTAAATGTTATTCTTCCTTTAATTTAGTACCCCTTATGGAGAGTTATGATAGGACTCAATACATCCATTTCAATATCCTTTCTGCCAGTTGGACACAAAATTTTCTCCAGACTGGTGCTTTGGACTATTAAAGCAAAAATTCCGTAAAGCAGAGGTGGACTCATTGGATGACTTCATTCATGTTGTAGAACAAACATCTGCTGTTAACAAAGCCGAAACGGCAGGAAGTAGCAATGGTGAACTCATAGAAACATTTGACTGGTCAAGTTACTTTGCTACATTATTCAAGAAAATAAAAGGCATCAAAGGTTTTCAACACTTTGTTGTAAATACGACCCAACCAGGTAAGTTGTAGATGGCCCAGTCACACAATTCAATTTGCTGAAAGAGGACACTCAAATAATAGAAGATGATGTACCTAATGTATTACCACCAAAGGGTATGTTGTAGATGGCCCAGTCACACAATTCAATTTGCTGAAAGAGGACACTCAAATAATGGAAGATGATGTACCTAATGTATTACCACCAAAGGGTATTGTTGGGAACTATTATTATTTAGTATACTTTTTTGTGAGACACTGCGCATGCGCAGTGTGTCATTGTTATATAATACAGTACGAATAACACGAGTTCTTCTCTGAAGGAGCCATTATAGTAGTAGCGGCGGTACAGCCAGCAATGCGAGGGAGCGCGTCAGACCTATATACAGTCCTCCATTTAGATCAGTGTACCAAATGGTCCACCGAGCCGGATAAAGAAGATTGACTAGGTTCTCGGAGCTACAGGAGCGGTAGCCATTTTATTCGAAGGTCTAGACGGTACTCATTGTCGATTTGGATTACCTGTG
>NW_003546494.1:0-1918 GCF_000090795.2 Amphimedon queenslandica | reverse complement strand
AGGAAGAAAGAGCAAAGAATGACAAAGGGGAATCATATGCTAAATTAGCTACACGCCCAAGAGTTGGAACATGGACCAGTCCTGATACAGGCCTGAATCATTACTGATGATCGAGCCTGGACCGTGGATTTGGGGCAATGTCCTGATCCGAAATTGACAAATCAGCCACGATTTATGCTGGTGCCAGACCTGATCCGACAACGATAACGATATTCATTAAGCCTCATTATGACGTACTTCCTGTTATGCTTAATTAATACTTAATTATTATTCATTATTAATTAAAAATGATTTGGAATTATTATTAAAACCAAAAGAAGATTATAATTGTTTTCTTCATCATAGTCTACCAATGTTCCACAAGTAAGACACTTCATGTTTTGTAACTTAAGACACCTAAAGAGCCATAAATTAAGAAGGCACTAAAATAATAAACTTACATTACTGAGAAATTAATTTCCAAAAATCTCCAACATTAATGAACTCTGGGGTTCCATGTAGTGAAGCAGATCTTTTAAAGGTATCTTGTAACACATAGTCCTACAAAGCTTAGATCCATAACATAACTATAATGAGGCATAAATTCTACATAAGCAAAGGAACTACATACCTTCCTTAACCAGCATGATGAAGGCAGGTTCACAAAAAATTCAATGCTATTTGAAGTGAACTATAATGACAAATGATGATAATAAATTAAAACACTATGATTAAACTGACTTTAACAAGAGCTTTAAACAAGAAAGTTTCAGTTCATCACAACCTGAATAATGAATTTAGCTTTTCACATGAAATTAAACAAACCTAAGATATTCTTGTCTTGAAACTTAGTGAGATAAGGTAACTATAGAATGTATACTAGTGGCCTTGCTAAATTAATAAATTAATATGAATTAAAGGAGCACCCACTATACTAATATTTCCAGAATAATCTTCCGCATCAAAAATTCTAAGGAAAAGTAACAATTACACACATAATCAATAAACTATTTTACCACACTTGTGACTATCATTCATAAGTCTCTCAGTACAATATCTTCATCATCATGATCACTAATACATTCACCCTAATTAAAAACATAGTTACAATCACATGTAGTGAACCATTTTTACGCCTAATTTCTCATCATCTTCACTAGTGTCATGATTATTGCAGAAAGGTCTTCTCGCTCTGTTTCAATGTTTGGCTCAATACTAGAAAGTTAACGGAGAATCCATAATGAAAGGTATGTACTTCTAATTATAGTCAATTAAATTGAAGTCATTAATCTCACAATAATAATTAGCCTAAATTTATTATAAGTTTGTTCATGCAGTTTATACCCCTTTGATAATTCCTCATAAACCCAGGTCTCTACTTTCGTATCATAGAGATTTTGTAGGCAAGATGTGGTAAACTTTAATTGGAAGTTGTCAGTCGTATTATTTTCCAGTCATGTATCTGCTCAATTAATTAATTTGGCTTGATTGTGTATCTACATGTGCCTACTTTTTACTCAAAATATCGTGTATCCTACTCATGTTTAAGTAATAAATGGTTCAAAATAGCCTAAAAATAGTGTAACATTTAATGTAGTCCACGGTACTCACATAACATCCAGTGATGTAGCCCTAGTGTATACAGCCAACGAGATTTCTCTTAAAGAGTCAGATTAAGATGATTTTCTTTAACAAAACATGTCAGATAGTCCACGCGGGGCTGCCATCTTGAAAAGCATCGATCTGATCCAGTACTGATATACAGCCTGGACCAGTGCTGACGAACAGACATTACTGTATCAGCTATGACTACATCGGGACTGAAATAGATACTGGTCCAGGCCAGAGCAACAGCCTCGATTCAGCAGTGATGGCCGTCGATGCTGGACCGTTATAGAATCAAACCTGGTCCAGGCCTGATACACATTCACAGATCATG
>NW_003546493.1:140049-142280 GCF_000090795.2 Amphimedon queenslandica | reverse complement strand
AGGCATGCTTTCATATCTAGAACCAATTCAGAGTCTGTACTTGGCTCAGTTGACAGGGAATCAATTCAAGATTGGATCATAGAAAGAATTGTTCCTAGTTTTATTTAAGTTCTTCCCCTTCGTGTATAGATACACTCATTTATTTTGTTTGTTGTACTTTTTGCTATTTGTGTTTCAATAATAATTCTTAAAATTCACTTGTTATGTAGATCTATACAATATTATTACAAATTCAAACTACAAATATCACAACAATGATCTTTGTCCTCAACAAACATACTTGAATCACAAAACATAAAGTTCTGAATTAACATTCTTCTGCGACATTCTTTGTGATTGTTACCATAATCCTTCATTTCTTGATGCACAAATCTCCCAGGCTTTCCATAATACAAAATGGCCCTTGACAGGTGACCATCACGTCCAGCTCTCCCCGTTTCTTGAACGTATTGTTCTATAGTAGATGTTGAACCCCAGTGAATAATGTGATGTATGTCGGAACAATCTACCCCCATTCCAAACGCTGTTGTGGCAATAACGACACGAAGAACGCCATTAGGAGTACAAAATGCTGATAACACCTGTTCTTTCTTGCTTATCGTTGATGCCCGTGTATACATGTCAATAACTGTGAATTGTGGAAGCATAGGGTAGTCTGGTGGAAAAGTGAGATTAGATCCTAACTTCCTTCTAAGTGTATGAAATAATAAGGAGCAGTCGGAGTAGCGTTGAACAAAAATCACTGTCCGAGGATATTCCAAACCCTGAATCTTAAGCTCACCAGCAATGTTACCACAAAAAGTCTCAACATCCTCCAAAGGTCTAACTTCGTATTTAATGTTGGAACGGTTTGGTTGACATCCTATTAATTTCTGGTTCAACAATGATAGTCTTTGGCATACAACCTTATAAGTTTCGTGTGTAGCAGTGGCAGTTAGAGCCATCACATTTGTATTTGTAGGTAGCAAACTTCGAATGTCTCCCAGCTGTGAGTATGCCAAACGAAATTTATCTCCCCTATAAATGAAAGTAAAATGAAAGTGCACACATAAATTATTAAATAATAAATTTACCATGACTTCACACAATGTGCTTCGTCAATAACAAATGCCACTAGTTTTTCCTTATAAATGGGTGACAATATCATGTTTCGATAAATCTGATTGCAAATGAGACTCTCCGGACTTATATACACTAACTGAGCAGAACCAGAGATGACAGATCTTATACAGTTCTGATCAGTCTGCTCTTCTCCCACAAACTCTGCAACAACACCCTTTGGAGTAAATCTAGCCTTCTGGTCCATCATTAATGAAACAAGAGGACTAACACATATCACTATGCTACCTTCTTGTCCTAAAACAGTAAAGTAATATAGATCTATATCAATGGTAGACAGCTTTACCTTTATAAAGATCAAAAGCATAAGGTAAAAACCCATATATTATAGACTTCCCGTATCCAGTCGGCAGAACAACAAACACATCATAACCACTCATAAAAGTAACCATAGCTTCACGCTGCTTATCTTTTAGAATCACTCCAAAATGTTCTTGAACATTGTCCATAAGCTGTTGCAGATTATCGGCCATCTTATTGCCACGCCTTATACCACGCCTATAAATTTTAATTAAGGTAATAATAAATTTAAATTCATAGCATTAATGAGATGACGTAGTCTTCACCCACCAAGCCGACGGTGGGGCTTTGAACAACTTGGTGAAGGTCAGTCTACCAGACCCATCCCGGAGGCAAGGAGGGCGGGTCTGGCCACGCGAGACTACCTCGGATCTAGCAGCCATAGTCCCCAGAACACACCTAAAAATTTCATTTTAATAATTTTGTAATTCGTATTATTAGAATACAAAATGTCTGATGAAACTGATGATGAACTCTTTGAGATAACAGATTTTACTAATGCCTCCCCGTGGGAAAGGTAAATATCAGCTCCTTTATATAATTTATCAAACATTCTTTAGTTTTGTCTCCACCATTGAAGACATATTGCAACAGTGGGGCCTCACTGCATCCACTTATTCAGTAAGACATTACTTGAATAGTCTCTCAGTCACTGTATCTCTTCTTAAAGGCAGATTCTGGTTATTGGCCACAGCATAGGAAGTCAGAGAAGCTCTCTTATGTTGGACATAATTTCATTGTTAGCCTCCACGTGTCTGGTGAGAAGAAACGACCGATACCAAAACAATCAGGTGATTGGTGGTAGTGGGTGT
>NW_003546493.1:104231-137604 GCF_000090795.2 Amphimedon queenslandica | reverse complement strand
TCAGCGAATACAACGTCAGACATCAAGCGAGCAACAGCCACTCCCACAAACCCCTCCCTCATCAACCGGGTATCACAAGAGCACCAGTAGTGATAGTGATGAGGAGTTCTTTGAAGCTCAGGATACCTTTGAAGAACACCATAAGGAAGACTTGAGATCTTCTTCAGTGTCTTCGCTAGACTCAAAAACAAAAAAGCTTGATTTGGAGCCTCTTGTTAATATTGATCCTCTTAGCCTGTTTGCCAGTGAGAGTGAAGACACTGATCTGTTCACTGGTAGAGGAGGAGGAGGAGGAGGGAAGGGAAGAGGAGAAGGAGTGCCTATAAGAATAGGAGCACTGAAACCTTTTAAAGGATTGACTTTACTAAAATCTAACGAACAACTTTATGTCCCTGAAACACAAGTATACTTAATAACATGTATTTTATTGAATGTCATCTCTTTACAGGAGCAGACTCCACTAACTGAAGACATGTTATGGGAGCAACAGAGTGTTCTGTCTAAGCTAGGGACATCAGAGGAGGCAGCTCAAGTGAGAGCTAAAATGCAAAGCATGTCACTCCTCTCAGACATGCAAGCATTCAAGGTATGTGGAGGAGAACATTTTAAGACACATTTTGCAATATTTTTACCTCCAAAATTAATTTCTACACGTATCATTTTGTAACAATTTTTATGTGCACAAAGTATGTGTACTTAATTTTTGGTTCTAATTAATGCACAGGCTGCTAATCCTGGTTGTGTATTGGAGGATTTTATAAGATGGTATTCTCCACGTGATTGGATTGACAGCAATGATGATGATGATGATGATGAAAAATCCAGTGATGGTTTGAAACCCAAGGAGAATGACCCCAAGGTACAATAATATGCATATTACACGTACTTTTAATGTACGTTATACATGTACATGACATGTACATGTACATATGGGAGCCTGTATGGTAAAGCGTAATACTTCTTAATACTTATAGGGTCGTCTTAGTATAAGAATGAGACAGGCTGGTAATATGTGGGTGGAAACATGGGACAATGCCAGTCCAATACCAGCTTACAAGCAGAAGAGACTGTTTGATGATACAAAAGAAGCAGAGAAAGTCTTGCACTGGCTGTCGGCTTTGAAACCAGCAGAATTAGTGCTAATGGTGTTACCTTGCTTGGTTCATTCAGCAGTCCTGCATCTTAAAAAAGAGCTAGGTAATGAATAAAATAATAGTACATGTAGTTGGTTAGCTCTAAAGTTTGATACACAAATTAATTACTGTATAGTGGGTTTCTTTTGCTGGGCCAAACTTTTTTTTTTTCATTCTTCAAATTTCAAAAATGAAAATAAAGCCCACAAAGTTGGATTTTGCCCCCCCAAAAAACAAAAGTTTTGCTCAATGAAAGAAACCTCCTATACGGTACTACATCACGTCTAGTGCTACATTGCTTTAACTTCAAAAATTCATAAAAAAATCCAAATTTGATTGGAAATTTGGAATCGGCTCAAAGTTGATACAAACATAAAACATGTACATGTATCAGCAAAAATTGTAAAAATGGAGAATTCTCTCCTTGTGATTTTTTGTTGTAATTTTTGTCAAGGGAAACCCTAGTAATATGCTGTTTTTCATTTCATTGTAGAGGAGATGGCATTACCCAGTGCTTGGGGTTACATCAATGATGCTATCAATATAACTAAGACAATACAGTGGATATCTTTAGACTCACTCCCCATTTATCAGGTAAAGAAATTAAAAGTGTTTGTTATTACGTGTTGAGTATCAGGTTTAAGTTATTGAAATGGTTTCTAGGAATGTTTTGGTTTATTGGAGAAAACAGAACATGACATTGCAACTGCAGCATCTCTTCATGCAAAGCTGAAGCAAGGACTGGATATTAACACTGACTCTGTTAAGAGAACAGCAGCAGAGGACAAGGAACTAATGGCCAGTATACAAATACTAGTGGAAGAGCCTGAACTGGTTTTACAAGATCCTGTAACCAGTGTAACCGGATTAGCATTCCAAGGACTGCTTAAGACTCAAATAGCATTTCAAGTATGTTGTTGTTGTTGTTGTTATTGTTATTTTGCTTGTGCATGACTGTGTGATGTACATTTTAAATTTTAATTTATGTAGAGTTTGGATGAAGTGTCACCATCTCGTCATTCACGTCAGCATCAAACTAAGGTAAAAGCAACTGCATAATCTTTTAAATCACATTTGCTTGATTTTATTTTGTGGAGTACTTAACTAATTTTTCCATTGCATTAGCTATCAAAAATTTGCTCAAAATATTATTATTTATTCTTGTAGTTCACTGGGGCTGCTCTGCCAAAAGCAACTGCTCGAGAGTTTATCTTAAGAACTGTGTCTCCTCAGCCATCCTTACTGTCCAGCCCTGCTCCTCAGAGAATGTTCTGTTTTCTAACTAAAGATGAGACTCGAGTAGCAGGAGCCTTCACACAAGATGTTTTAATTGTTTAAATCATTATGATTGTTTGATCCTATTATTATAATTTACAATTAAGACTAATATGTTTTTAACAATTATCATCATTGAATGCACTGTGTATAAAAAGCAAGTGTATGCTTGAATGTTGTCTAAATCTTTTGGCATTTCCTTTTTGGAATAATATATATCTAATTATTGATGAGTTTTGTACATAGATAACTTTATTTTACGAGTTTATTTTGTTGGAAGCATGTTTATGCTCTTGACTATAAAAGTAATGTGATCAGTTTGTTTACCTTTAGACTCATTACTGCTGGGACTGTCAACAGCTTTTGAGTGTTAAGCAAAAGTAGCATAGCTAACGTTACACAAGACTAAGCTAACATTATCAGGTGCTCTATTTTTATAGCACATAATTAGTCGTATAGCAGCTTGTTAAATATAGGTGGCATATAGCAATATAATGATGACATGCATTGCTCTTGTATAAAAGCACTTTCATTGCAGCAGAATAAGCCAGGTAAAACTGTTAGATTTAATCCAAGAAGAATGATGTCAATGATTATTGCAAACTCCTTCATCTTTTTAGCTTTAATATCTTGCTTTGAAATAAATACAGCAACTGCTGGTAAGCTAGTAAAATCATCCCTTTATTATTCACTTATGTTAATTCTGTTTGTATGTATGAAGATAAAGGAGCTACATACATTCGATGGGGTCGTACCGTATGTCCTACTGATAGGACTGGTGCTACCCTTGTCTATGAAGGAGTTGCTGCTGGAAGCAAGTGGTCAGAATCTGGTGGTGGAGCCAACTACCTTTGCCTACCTAAGACACCAGAGTATTGGCCTATTGGTACAGGAACATCAAGCTATCAAGCATTCCTTTATGGAGCTGAGTATCACTCTCGTCACTATCCATCCTTCATTGATTCCACTGCACCTTGTGCAATGTGTCTTGCTGTTAATAAATCAGCAACAATCATGATACCAGCAAAAATAACGTGTCCTAAATCATGGACAAGGGAATACAATGGTTACCTGGTAGCTGAGCATTACACTCATGCTAATAATGTTGTCTTTGAGTGTGTTGATTTCAATAGGGAGAAGGTGCCAGGTACATCAAACCCAGACCCTGAAGCATCGTTCCATCATGTTCGAAGTACCTGCTATGGCCTCTCTTGTCCTCCTTTTGTTCAAGCAAAAGATATGGCTTGTGTTGTTTGCTCAAAGTGAAAAATGAAAGCAGAAGCTAATGAACTGTGTGTGCTTAGTAGTTTATGTTTGGACTAGCTTTATTTTGTTATGTTAGATCTAGTTTGAATCTTTCTAGAACATGATGTGATTTTTAGTTTTTATGATGCCTTAATTTAGAAAAAGAGCACATAGCTAAGAATTAATTAGTAAATAGGTCTATTACCATTAATAAGAGACCATCAAGCCATCTATGGCCAAACAAAGCATGAACAAAGCCATCTCACGCTTAATCACGTGGTTGAAATTTACGGACAATATACAAAAGTATTTTGTTACCATAGCAACTAGTAACAAATCAAGAATGGCGACTGATATCAGTGATATGCCACCAGTAAGAACACAAGAGTATATTAGCAACTGAACAATCATTCTCTTGTCTCTTAGGCTGGGAAATTAATCCCTCGTGGTCATGGAACAAAAGAATGCATGCAGACTCTTACTGAACTGGTGAGTAATTAAGATAATGACTCATAAAGGTTACTGTATGTGACATTTACACGTGTATCTACAACATAGCCACGTACTGCAGACTCTGTTAAAAAGTTTCGGCACCAAACATATCCTGAGCCAGGAGAGAAGAGACTCTGCTATGCATTTGTTAAAGATCCTGACAGATCAAGCAACACAATGGGTGTCGCCAGCAAAGCCTCACTCCAGGTATAGTATAAAGTTAAACCCAATGCTTTTACATCTTACTTTAAGGCTGGGGCTCTTGTCAATCCTCCAGTCCAGAGTGCCTTTCAGAAGCGCCTTCAAGATCTCAAGGACTCGCTTTATTTTAGTAAGAGAAGAGCTCCTCTTGGAAGTTCTCACGATCAGTCTCACGGCTTGCCCCTGGGACTGGATCCTCTTGATAAGAGATTTGGAATAGTTAATAAAAAGGGTCAGTATTAGTTTTATAGTATTTTAATTTTTAAATTTACTGTGTGTAGATATTTCGGCGGGTGAATTAGTCAGCCCATCAGAAGCCCTCAGTCCTGCTGAGGAAGAACTAGCAGCAACACTCTACAAGAGAAGTCATGGAGACTATGAAGTTGGTGAAGTGGTAAGGAAATTAATCTTTAAAAAATGATAATAATTTAAACTACGTTTACATGTACATGTATGTACAAGACTAATGACAAGTCTATATTCTTTGCATTTAGTAATTTTGACATTTTTAATAATGATAATGGCTTGAAATTTATATCATTTTAGTTTTAAAACTTGTAGAAGGTATTTCTCTTGTACATGTATATGTCATTTTTCTGTTTCTTGTCTCTCTTAGATTGATAGGAATTATGACTGGTCCCGATTCACTCGTGGTAGTTTATATGGAGTACCAACTCCTCACGATAACAGTGGATCTGGTGTTAGGACTGCTTTAAAATGGTGCAAAAAGTAAGTCTTAAGATTTTTTATCATTAATGTCCTTTTTAATAGTCAAGGAAATGTTACCATGAAGAAGCTTGATGACTTCAGAGAACGCAACAGACCACAAATTGGAAAAGTTCATGACCCGTAAGTATTAGGCCATCCCTTGTAGATCCCATAGATCTTACAGTAAATATAGCACATATTATATGAACCATGGTTCCTCGGTGAGTATCAGTAATGTAAGACATCTCGGGGCTCAGGTCTTACATTACTGATACACACCTCAAAACCATGGTTTATTGGACTCGCCACGCTTGCGTAGGCGGGTACTAAGCAGTTGGGTTGTCATTCTGTCATTCTGTCCACACAGTTTAATTGATTTGTAAAAAAATTATCTTTTTGTCTGAGCAGTCTAGAGCTCTATTTCTTCTTCTAGCAACAGATAAAGTTGCTTTCTTTCATCTAGTTATGCTCTTGTAGCATCCCGTGGCACCAAAAGCTGTGAACTGCTAAACCAGGGGACCTCTCTCCAGGTGAGAGCTCGTGTTTCACTCTACAGGGCCGAGATTTGCTTCAGAGGTAGAAAATCCCATCTAACGAAAAAGAAAAAGAACGATTTTGTCCTAACTTCGTTGTTTGTGAGTTACAGTTGCTCAAAGTTTGTGATTTAGCCTCTTTGAGAATTTTTCAGGCGGCACTGGAGAAAGCAGGAGCAACTTAACTCTCTCGGTCTCTTTTAAATAACTAGAAAATTTTTCTGTGCCAACTCTTTCTTGGAATAGAGCTTCAGATGCTAAAATAAATTTCAGCTTTTCTTCTTTCTCCTACCCATGTGCCATGATTAGTTAGTTGTTGACCACACCCATAGCTTATTTTAATTATCATTATAACTCTGCAGTCAATAATAATAATTTTTTTTCAAATTGCTTAAAATATCGCAGTACAAGTAATACATATCACTCAGGTGAATTCCAGCAGGCGAGTCCATTGCACCATAGTGCTTCATATAGTACATGTATTCGTCTATTCAAAAGTTTGAGATATTTCTGATTGCAATTTTGAACTATGAGGATTTTGTAAACTCTTTCTTGTAGGATTGAGGAAACACTATATGTGCACATTAATAGAGACCACACATTTGGTGTCACTGTCATCCCAGATGACTATTGTAAGTACTGAATGGACTCATTGAGAATAAACATTATTTGTGCTTTGTGTTTAGCTGCTGGTGATCTGGTGCAGATGAGTGGACCCTCTGCCTTCCTAGAGTGTCCATCATGGCATCCTGGACTATTAGTGACTATAAGACAGCACTTGAAGAAAAACACTTTCTCTAAATTTGGTGAACTGTTGGATGGATTAAATCAAAAGGTAATGATCCCAGCTTCTTATCAGTAAATTTTGGAATTTACTCCAAAACTTGACATTATAAAAATGAGGCAATTTTTGACAAAATACCCATAATCTCTTCTGATGCATAATGTACATGTACTTAGAAAGTTTGAGCTTATTTTGATCAAAATTGAAATTTTTGTGAATTTATAAAGTTGCTCAAAAATCTGGTCAAAACCGAATTTCACCAAAATTGATCAAAATTGGATTTTTAATGAATTTTTTAAGGTGGAATGTTTTTGTTAACTCATGAAGTGCTCAATTAGCATGCTTTGTAGGAAACTCTGAATAACCCCCTACCTGCAATCTACATGTACATGTACATACAAAAACTTCCGTAGTCTTGTTAGAATATTATAACATTATATAACACATAGGGATCTAATGGAAAGGCAGACCCTAGTGATGTTAAAGAAATTCTTTATCAGTTTCAAGTTCCACTTGACCAAGACATGGCAGAGCTATTGATTGCTTGGTCTTCAGACCCTGAGGGAGGAGGTGTGGTCTGCAGTGACCTGGTGGGTCTTATGAACTGGATGGAGCCAGTCTCAGTTGACATCAGCAACAGAGTCTCTGAGAGAATGAAAGAGCCGGTAGGACTAGAACCATCAAAAGTTGTCCTTTCTGATGCTTATCGTACTTCATCAGGGCAAATAAAAGCAACAGTAGGATCTATTCACACCAACGGTAAGTATTACATGTACATGTACATGCTTGATAATAATAATTTCTTATTACATTTGTACACTGTACAATCATACAGAGTATAGAACATTTGGTGTGCCAGCCATTCGTAGTGATAGACCAGCTCCCAAGATAAAGAGAGTCAGTGATCAAACAGTAAGATTTTGTATCACATGTACAGTACATGTATCTTTATTGCTGGATTGCTTTTGTTATTGTTTTAGAATTACGGTGATGAGTCAGATGCCTATGGTCTAATTTATCCTTCAATATATTCTAATCACGGACTATATGAGAAAGATTTTTTTACACCACGTCCCCCAGAAGAGGTAAGTTTTAGCAAGTACATTTAGTACATGTACATGTAAATTTACATGCTCCCTTTACTTCTCTCCCTCTTCTTCTTCATGGCAGGTGAGGCAGGTATTCACAGCTGCTGGTATTAATATTAGTGATGATGCATTCAAGACACTTTGGGAGAAGGCAGTTGGAAATAATCCCAGTGGAAAGGTAGGCTTCCCTCCAAGGCTTGCGTCTCTTCCAAGAGGAAGGTTCAGGGTTGTATGTAGTGCATAGTGTAGTTGTCCCTTCAATGTTTAGTTATTATTCATTATTCTTATCACAGGCATCAGTGGAGTCATTTCGTGCAGTATTAGAAAACATTCAGATATCAGAGAAATAAACAAAATGATTAGAAACAGTTATTATTATTATTAATTTATTATTATTATTGCACAAAACACACACAAACAATAATAATTATTTTAATGCTTTTTAAAAAAATTAATAATAATAATAATAATAATAATCAATACAACAACTATAAAACAAGTCACCATAATCATTGAAACCAAAGGAGCAATAATAATTATTATTCAGGCCAGCCATTCTTTCAATTATTAATTTCTCCTACAGTTGATAGTGATAGAGCTATTGCTGTAGCTAATTCTTCGTCCATTTCTTCTTCGTTAAAAAAAGTCTGAGTATTGATACTATTGCTTCCATTATTGGTTCTGTTAGGTGATACTGCTAGGTGATCTCTTGATGGAGTGGGAGCTTCACTTGAAGAGGATGAACTCGGAGCCCATTGACTCTCATGCAGTATGGTTTGACGCCAATGCTCTAGATCTATCGTGAGAATAAAAAGCATTTAAAATTAATGCATTTTACATGTTGAGTAGTTGAATTAAATCAAAACTGGATTTTTAATGAATTTTAAAAATTCTCTAAAATCTGGACAAAGTTCCTGTACTATATAGTACAGGGCATTTTGTTTAAAAAGTTTATGAGAGAATTCTTTCATTTTTATTATACACTTTTTGATGCATACACGTACAGTACTTACATGTATGTTGTGTTTGAGCTGGTTCCAATCAAAATCAAATTTTTTACGACTTGGGGGCAAAGCCCCCAGGTCGTTCCTATAATTGATTTCACCCACGTGCGATATATATAGTTGATTGCATGTCCACACTTACATTTCTTCTATACACGTTGTATTGGAGAAATAACAAGCCTTAGCAACCACCCGCCCACGCTTGTTTTACGTAGTGGGTGCGGCCACGGTAAACAAAATGGTGGCTTACACACGGGACAAAATTATGAGCTTTCTAACAGCAAGAGAACACAGATATACTGTCTAAACACTTCTCTAGAAGCATTAGAGGGTAGAGAGAATCTCTGAAGTTTTAATAAGTACTTACATGTAGCTATGCATGTAAGGTGGTGAAATCAATTATAGGAATATTTTTACACTGTTACGCTTGTTAATTTGATTCAAAATCATGACTATATAATATTCATGCAAAATACAATACTGTAACTGTACCTAAGTTGTTAATGGTAAAAGGATCACTGGGTTGACTGTTCTGACTTGCTGAAGAAAAGGGAAACCTATCACCTCCTGACTCAACAATTGATAAATCATTAGTACCGACTTGAAACTTCCCAGCACTGCTGTTACTCTCTCCACTTTTCATACTTAGCATTATAGCAAACTCGGTATCTGCAAAATTATTATTATGTAAAAAATTAAAATAATACATGTATGTAGATCAATAATTCCTCTAAAAAATTTTCACTTCAAGTTTTGTTAAATAATAAAAAAATTTTAGAGGTGAGCAGCTATAATTCCTACGAAGCTTTAAAATTGTCAAATTTTGAGGGATTGCACACTGCTATGGTGTCATTAAGGCCAATCACACTAACTGGTAGCCTGGCTATTCATAGTATACAGTGCAACTAATAGAGGCAAATGATGAAATTAGAACCACATGCAACAATTATTATAAAACAAATTTAGAAATTTTGGTAGAAAATTTGAAATAAATATATATTTTTACATTTAGAGTGCCTAATACCGTAGGGCGTCTTTTTTCGAGGGCTATAAATTTCGTGGATTTTGCAATTTTTTAAAAAGATTCGCAAAAATTACTCCTGTGAAAATTAAATTAATACAGTACAAGATGGCATAAATTCACAAAAATTAAATCCGCAAAATAAAAATCCACAAAATTTATAGCCCTCAGAAAAAGGTGCCCTAAGGTATTTAGAAGAATTACAGTATTAATTATAATTTTCAAACACTAACACTAGTGGTTGCAGGCTTGCAGCGTACATTATACATAATACTGACCTGATTTTAGTTGGGATTCTTCATCAAACTCTTGCTTTGAAGCTAGCAGTGCTTCTTGTATTAGCTTGTCTTCCTTCCTCCGTGTTACATAGTCCTGCTGTGATATTCTTATTGCTTCGTCCAACTGTCTCTTTTCCTCTGCCTCCCTCCTCGACTCTTCCTCTATCTCTTCCCTCTCTCTTTGTCTGTCTCTTCTTATTCTTTCTCTCGCTCTCTGAACCATTTCCCTCCTCTCCCTCATGTACTCTGAAGTGGAAGGTAATATCGGAGCCTTTGGAGGTCTAGTATATAAAGAAAGACATAAATTAGGAAAATTCAGGAACTGTACTACCGTATAGCGCAAAATTTCTGAGGGCCATAAATTTCGTCAATTTGCCTGAAAATCTATTTCACGAATTTAAATTTCTCAAATTTATGCCTTCTGCCATCTTTGTACCGTAAAAATTTGATTTTCGTGGAATTAATTTTCGTGAATTTTTAAAGAATCGCAAAATCCACGAAATTTACAGCCCTCAAAAATGTTGTGCTATACGGTACATCTACTACGTCTAATTTTAGTACAATAGTAGAGGTAATATTGTAATGCTTACGGGGCATGTAAATCCTTCTGAACGAATCTTATAAAAGCA
This sequence comes from Amphimedon queenslandica, assembly GCF_000090795.2. Taxonomy (NCBI): domain Eukaryota; kingdom Metazoa; phylum Porifera; class Demospongiae; order Haplosclerida; family Niphatidae; genus Amphimedon; species Amphimedon queenslandica. Next base: position 127,213 of record NW_003546493.1, on the reverse strand, counting down.
AGTCTGTTGTTATAGACTGTCCTTGTTAGTCGGATTATTTCAGAGCGAGGTTTCCTCAAGTGAGGTCTGGCCACAACTTCAGCTAGACTCTCAACCTGCTCCTCAAACATACCCTGAGAATAAGAGAGATATAGTTTATTACTAATTCCAGTTAATTGTGACTAGTTTTTTGTATTTTACTTCACTATTATTTGCAAATTTTATTAGGTTGGATCTAATTTTCTAAACAATTAAATGTATATCATAATTGAAATATCAAATATTCTACAGAGAATATTTAATACGTTATTCATTATTGAAAATGCTCAAATTATAATAACTTCATTTTCAGTTCACTAAAACAACAATAATGAGGATTATGCTATTCTAGCCCACACTTATTGTTGCATTACTTGTTTTCCCTCAAATTTGTCCCTAACAGGTACAACCAGGAGTGTGGAACCATATCCATAAGAAGCTGCTAGTGTCTGTCTCGCCTCCACTAGAGTCCTCACTGCATCTTTAACAAATGACACATCACCAACACTGGAGCCTTCCTCTAGGGCAGCAGCTTCCAATGCCTGCATCTTCTCACCAGCAGCTTGCAAGTAGCCTAGCTCTAACTATTGAGAGAGTTTAAACCAATGAATTAGCAGACACTTTATATATGTAGGTAAATAATATTCTAGGTACTACATTTCTTCCTCTCTTCCCTCCCTCCCTCCCTCCCTCCCTCCCTCCCTCCCTCTCTCTCTCCCTCCCTCCCTCTCTCTCTCTCTCTCTCTCTCTCTCTCTCTCTCTCTCTTTCTCTCTCTCTCTCTCTCTCTCCATTTACCTTTAAGCTGTGACAGTGGTTCTTATAGCGACTGTGATAGTGTTGAAAATGTGCTATCTTTTCATAATCATCTGACTGCAGGTAACAAACATAGTCTCATTATTATAGTTTCACTACTAGTGCAACAGCTTGCCTCTTTTTCTCTGTCACGAAGCATGTCATTTGCTTTCTCAATTATCTTTAAACGATTGCAGTCATAGTAACCACCAGTGGATGAATTGTGCTTGCTCCAAAGATCAAGACACATCCAACAAAAATCATGTTTACACTAAAAGAGAAAAGAATAGAAGAAATGATAAAGTAGAAGAGAAGGAGGTGAGAGAATCAAGTTACATACATGACCACACTTCATATGGTTACAGCCATCAATCTTCTCAATAGGAGTTCTGGAAAAAGAAACAACATAAAACATTAAAAGTATAACTATGAGAACTTTAAAAATTACATGTACATGTATGCCAATTTAGAAATTGGGTCCAAAATCAACCTCAATTTTATTATATTTTCTAATACATGATTATTGTTATGTAACAGTTTGAACTGATTCCAACAATTTTTTTTGAGTTATGAGCATTTGAAAAAATGTGCCAATTTTTGAAAAATATCCAAAGCTATACCCATATGGTTTTTCCCAAAAAATGGCTCCGAAATCACCCCAAATTTTTATTGCAATTTCTGATACATATTGATGTACTTATGCTATATAGAAAGTTTGAGCCAATTCCAATAAAAAATTTTCAAGTTATGGCCATTTTAAAAATCAAGCCAATTTTTGAAAAATACCCAAGGCTATTAGCCCATGGTTTTTTCCAAAAAATGGCTCCAAAATCATCCCAAATTTTTATTACATTTTCTGATACATATTGATGTACTTATGTTATATAAAAAGTTTGAGCCGATTCCGATAAAAAATTTTCGAGCTATGGCCATTTTAAAAATCAAACCAATTTTTGAAAAATACCCAAGGCTATTATATAGCCCATGGTTTTTTCCAAAAAATGGCTCCGAAATCACCCCAAATTTTTATTACAATTTCTGATACATATTGATGTACTTATACTGTGTAGAAAGTTTAAGCTGATTCCGACTTCAATTTTTGGAGTTACTGCCATTTTAATAAAACGCTAAAATTCTGAAAAATACCCAACGTTACAGCCCATGGTTTTATCTAAAAATTGGCTCCAAAATCACCCCAAATTTTTATTGCATTTTCTGATGCATATTGATGTACTTATACTGTGTAGAAAGTTTAAGCTGATTTCGACTTCAATTTTTGGAGTTACTGCCATTTTAATAAAACGCTAAAATTCTGAAAAATACCCAAGGTTACAGCCCATGGTTTTATCTAAAAATTGGCTCCGAAATCACCCCAAATTTTTATTGCATTTTCTGATGCATATTGATGTACTTATGCTATGTAGAAAGTTTGAGCTGATTCCAATACAAATTTTTTGAGCTATGGCCATTTGAAAAAAAACAGGCCAATTTTTGAAAACACCCAAGGCTATAGCACATGGTTTTATCTAAAATTGGCTCTGAAATCATCCCAAATTTTTATCACATTTTCTGATACATATTAAAGCCCCTTGCTTTATTGAATAGGTTATGAAGGAACTCACTTGCAGCGTGGACAAGGCTTGCTGTTTGATGATATCCATCGACTGCTAGCAGCTTCACCAAAATCCTCACACGTCATTGATCCTAATGCAAGTACATGAATACACAACTGATAGTATATATCATCACACTATGCTACAATTGCAAGAGCTGTAACTCTTGCATGCATTGATATGGACTGGTGGCTATGCCTATTCTACACAGAATATTTTGTTATTTTGTACCTATTTTAACTTGCATTTGATCAATTCTCAGTAACCATCCCTTCCACATTTCACAAGTGCAAATCTCGTGAGCATCTTTACCACAATCCCTACACACACACAAACACTTATTCACATACAGCTCATAAAATTCACTCACCAACAGAAATAATGATCAAAGCTACAGTGGACCATCATTCCACTAGGCTTGTCACCTTCTCTGGTGTCTTCAAGTACGAGTTCTTCAATAAATGGAGTTGGTTTCTTTATAGCTTCACTGCAGCCAGGATGAGGACACCATCTTATGTTAGGGTTGCTATCAACGAATGCCTTTATGTCGAACAAGAGGTATTTTGAAGCCATGTCCCTTGATACCAATTTCTCTATTATATGCTGGAGATTAGGGTAAGAGAAAAATGAAAGAGAACATAAATAATAAGAAGAAAGGAGAATTGATCTCAGTCTCCATTTCATTCATTCTCCTCTTCTTACTATTGGTATTAGTTTATAGCAGCCATACTCTGGACAGCTTATTTTATGGACTTGGCCACTTTTAATCTTGTCATGCAAGTACCTTGTAAGAAGAAAACAAACCAGTCACTCGTTAGCGAATCAATGTCATCATAACAAACTAACTGTTGCCAGCAATCCTTGCAAAATGAGTGTTCGCATTGAATCTCCACTAGTTCGTCGATAGGACAGTAACATATACTACAGTCTATCTCATTACTAGCTCCTCCTCCTCCTCCTTTACTTGGTATGGTGTCATCTATATTGTCTAGTGTTAGTACTTCAGGTAGATCAACTCCAGCCTTTTCACAGACATCACTAGGGTCAGCTATCCATGCATTAAGGAGCCTTTCTTTAGACCACTCTGTGCATTAAATAGAGAGCAGGAGGAATGAGAAACAGAGAGAGGAAGAAGAGCATTATTGGAAACAAACAAAAGTAAAGAGGATAGGCATATAAAAACTAACACAACCATTATTTTTACTGCACAATATAACCGTTATTATTATTATTATTATTATTATTATTATTATTATTATTATTATTATATACCATAATTTCTTAGCAATGCCTCTGCTATAAACAGTGAAACCTGCAAATACACAAATTACTCGTTTGAAAGTATATAATTGTATACACAGTGACACTCACTCCTAATAACTCTGATGTCTGTATCAACAGTTCATCTTTTAAACTCATTAGCTCTTGATTCTTCATGGCAACGTGGTCCTGGGGCGATGCCACTGGAGCTGGATCCATTTCTATGACTAGACCACTCTCTTCCTCCTGTATGGGCTGAGATGAAGATGGAAATGAATAGGAAAACAGGTGGTAAGAGAAAAAGGACAAAGAAGTACTAATTATAACAGTAAAATAATCTACCATGCATTTATGTGTATCAAAAAATTATCAAAATGGAGAATTCTCTACTAGTCATTTTTGGCAAAATTTGGCCCACGACCCTTTACTTTGGCCCATGCTTGTCAATAGTAAATATACAATCTCAAATAACATACATGTATGTATACTCTTGATTGTAGTATCATTGTACGCATACATATGACTGATATGAGCCTGTATAATTAAGCTCAGTGAGGTGTATACCTCCCACTACAAATCATAATTGGCTGCTACTCTCCACATTCGTGTGCCATTGGATTAGTGTTAAATACTTACAGCAAATACAATGCGTGTCTCTAATTTCTTAGCTATAGCTTCATGATTGTGATCAATGGCTAAATCAACAGGAGTCTTCCCATCAGTATTAGTAACAGAGAGATCAGCTTTAGAATCAACAAGCAACTAACAAAGAATAAAAGGGAACTGAATATGCTTTACGTTGTGTACTTTAGTAATAAGAGATGATAGAATGGGGCAATTCCCTTACTTTTAAAACATACAGTAAATATTATCAAATCTATATATAATATACCTGTACGCATTTCTGTAATCCAAACTGACAGGCATAGTGTAATGGAGTGTTACCATACTACAAATGGTTAGAAAAATAGTAACAAGACTATAGTAGAATTTGAAAGTAAAATTTTTATATACGAAACTATAAAAGGAAAAACAAAGTTATTTCAAGGAATTTTGAAATTCATTACGTCATATTTAAATTTGACAATGATTATTTCACAAAGAAATCCGATAGAGACACAAAATGTATAATAATTATCTATCGGTGAATAAAATTTTGTCCAATCATGGTGGACTAAAACATTAAACTTTATTTATACATTGTGTGAATAGGTGTACCACATACAGGCCAAACAGTTTCAAAAACTTTATCCTTTTATGTGAACTAATCAATAACACATGCATGTACCAACTCATTGCATCCCTAATGTATCCGTGTATGCATTATCTTAAATAGATCAGAATCACTTACATGATCAGCTGTTGATACAGATCTTGTAAGAGCACCTGATACAAATGTATTTTTAAGTGTCAGATCAAGCATGTCGTATCTTAGATCAGGATCAGACCCTTTACTGCATACAAGATGCAGGCAGTTCTGTCCATAGTTGTCCTGTATGAGTGGGCTCACTTGACCGTTCTCAAGAAAGTGGCCGTAGAGAGGCATCATCGCGTGTCTTGCTGCGTAATGGAGGATACTACCGCCGTCCTGGTAGCAGGGCTGCTTGGGGTCCACATTATCTCTCAGTAACTTCTTGTTGTAGAAGATGAATTCAGCTTTGGCGTGATCGCCTTGTCTCACAGCCTCACGAAAACGACTTTCGGAGTTCCCCATTGCTTTCAGCCATTGGTGGGTGGAGTAGTAGGTATGGTCTACTTGTGGGCGTGGTAAGGGGTGTGGTTTATAGAATAATGTGCATTAATTAGAAGCTTCTAGATCTAGAAACTTCTCTCTTCCCTCATTCTGTTATTCACTCTTCCCTACCCTAACTAATCAAACATGGATGTTGACAGTGACTTTTCAAGTGACCCTCAGTAATGTATCCGTCACTATTTACTCATTAGGTTACTGTTCTTGTCTTTAGGGTAGGTGAAATGAATGGAGACGCCGGCGATTCCATGGAATGTGAACCCGAGAGAAACCCTGAGTAACGAATCCTCCCTCTCTTTATGAAAGTCATATTTTGTATCATTTTAGGTCAGCTGAAAAGCTCAAGACTGATGGAAATGAAGCGTACAAGGCCAAAAACTACCAGTTAGCAGTGAGACTCTATTCAACGGCAATCGGTAAAACTACAGTACACATGTATACACATGATTTAATGATAATTGTATTTGGCACTGAAATCAGGGAAATGAAACCCTTACTCTAAGATTTATAAGAGGGCGTGGTTGCTGAAAATGTGGGTAGTACAAAATTAAAATAATTATCATAGTCATTAGCCAAACCACTCCTTAGCTATGGGGTCAGTACTATATTGACATGTATAATTAAAAGGGAAACGTTCACGGAAATAGATGCACACGTCACTGTAGAGGGAGGAAACATAAAATTGGGCATGTAGCAGATTATTAATTAATAGTTATAACACGTGTTTAGACATGTGTAGAGAGTAGAGACAGAGCAATCAGGCATAGAACTGAGTAGGCATCTGTAGAACACTTCTTTCTACCAACATTAGCTCTTTTACCTCCCCAAGACATTCTTTTTTTTAGTGAAGAAACACCAGGAACATTTACAAGTAGCCACTCAAGCAGCCATTTTGCCTTAATGTTTAAGGGCACAGCTACACATTATGAATAGTTATTAATGATGTCATCTTGAAAACTGGGCCACTTTTTCAAGATGGCATGCTTCCATGAATGTGTCCCTTTAATTAACATGTATAACCAGGATTTACTTCAGAGATTACTTATGCTTTGATATTAATTAGTCCCAAAGGATGAAATAATAACAATTGTTTAGAGCAATTAACAAACTTTTAATTAAAAAAAATTAATTATCTCTAGATCATGCTCCAGATCAGGCTAGTTACTATGGCAACAGATCAGCAGCTTACATGATGCTCGGTCATCACCAGAGGGCCCTGGAGGATGCTCAAATGGCCATCAAACTAGACCCAAACTTTGTAAAGGGCTACCTTAGAGCAGCCAAATGTCACATGATGATGGGTAACCCCTCACTCTCTACTGATTATTACGATAAAGTATTAATGATCCAGCCTGGGAACTCGCAAGCTAAGGAAGAGGTATTGTAGGAGGATTGTTGGTAATTGTGTATTTAAAGTTTGTGTGTGTGTAGAAGAAACAGTGTGAAAGCATGATACATTATCTTACAAGAGCAGAACAAGAATTTGACAAAAGCAAATTCAGAGAAGTAAGTTTTGTTCATAATAATAATTTTATTTTGTATAATCTTTTTTCTTCTGTCTTTTGCTCTCTGTCTCTTTCTCTTTTAGTGTATTTTCAGTTTGGACCAGTGTCTAGCTGTATCTCCTTCCTGTACAAGATTTAGAACACTGAAAGCTGAAGCATTGGCTAAACATGGACGTTTAGACGATGCTGTTGTCCTATGCAAGTATGTTTTGAAAAATAATAAATGTCACTGATTCAAAGCCACAATTTGTTGCCCAATTATAATTTTTACAAAAATGTATTTTTTTTCTAAAATAATAGTGACTTACTCAGAGAAAACAATAACAATTCTGATGCTATTTATGTCAAAGCCCTCGCCCTATACTATCAAGTATTAATGGTCTGTCCTATTTTTTATTTATTAATATGTGATAGGACCAAACAGACAAAGCTCATCAGTTTTTAATGAATGTACTAAAACGTGATCCTGATCATAAAAAAGCATTTCAGTTTAGAAAGGTGAGCTGTGTATTAAAAAATTATTTTTTACTATCATCATTTTTACTCAATTTTTTTTCCCCCCCCCCCCCCCTCTCTCTCTCAGCGTTCTAAAGAGTTATTAAAGAAGAAAGAGGAAGGGAACACGGCATACAAAAGTGGCTCCTATCAAGAAGCATACGAAATTTATAGTGACGCACTTCAGATCGATCCCTACAACAGAGCAACCAATGCTAAACTCTACTGCAATAGAGCACTGGCCTCACAAAAACTGGGAAAACTAACGGAGAGTATTGACGATTGTACGCAAGCCATTGAACTTGATGAGAAATATGTGAAAGCTTATCAAAGACGAGCTACATCGTAAGATAGAGGGGGATGGAGGGAGAAGGAAATATAATTGATCAAAGACACACAATTTGGTTTTGTATTACATAATGCTATGACCACAACTATCAACTGTACATATGAATGCATGTAATGTAAGAATGTTATCAAGAGGACATAAATACATTTTATTGTTTTTAACTATTGGCTAGCTTCCATGTAGTCCACTATACTGTACATGCATGTAGCTTTATAGCTATAGCACTGATTAAAGTATGCATACTGGCTGCTGTGTGTGTAGCAGCTGTTGGGTAATTTTCACTGGTAGAGTAATAGTAACATTTGGAATATGTACACATACAGTACATACATGTATATATCTGCTGGGTAATTTAGTAATCAGCAGTAACATTTGAAATATGCATTTCACTGCAGTCTCTTCTCTCCTGTAGATATCAATTAAATGAACAGCATGAAGAGTGTGTGCGTGACTGGAAGAAAGTAATGGAGTTGGACAGTACTAGTGAAAACAAGAGAGCTCTTAAAGATGCCGAGAAAAAACTGAAAATGAGCCAAAGGAAGGACTACTATAAAATACTAGGCATAGAAAAGGATGCCAATGATGACCAGATTAAGAAGGCTTACAGGAAAAAAGCTTTATTACATCATCCAGGTGAAAATAAATTTGATGTTTTACAAATTATTTTTTTTATTAGCTGTTAACATTGGTTTTCATGTTTATTTTTTTATTTTAGATCGTCATTCGACTGCCGAACCAGAGGTACGTGAAGCAGAAGAGGTGAAGTTTAAAGATGTGAGTGAAGCTTATTCCGTTCTGACTGACCCTAAGAAGAGAAGACGCTATGACACTGGAGAAGATCTTGAAGGAGGAATTGGTAAGTACTTGATTGCTTCTGTGGTTTTAATATATAGCAATAATAATAATTCAGCATAAAAGCATGATGTACATTCAGAAATGTAAAAATTAATAACTTTGCCATTTTTGTACTTAATACTTATACATTTATGTATGTCATGTGGTCCCATTACATGGTACATTAATTGTTTAAAATAATTTCAGAATGGTGTGATTAGTCTGGTAACTGTGATCAACATGTACTATACATGTAATTCTCTCTCACTTTAGATATTGATGCTGCTGACATATTTTCAACATTCTTTGCTGGTGGTTCACCATTTGGAGGGGGTCCTTTTGGTGGTGGACCATTTGGATTTGGGGGAATGCCCTTCACTTTCAGCACTGATGGTGGAGGCAATTTCTTTACTACAGGATATACACATTAATTATTTTAAGTTACATGTTTAACATTATCATCTTTTGTAATAACTAATAATATTATTATTCAGTATTAAATGTTATATAAATAAACACAGTGTTGCTGAAAATGATTATGATCACAAGCACTCTTGTCACAAGACAACAGGAAATAAATAATACAAGTAATGGTCTTGAAACGAGAGGGATGAATGTTTTTCTTCTCTTTGGAACTAGATTAGAATCATTTTTTAAAGATTTTATTTTACAATCGATAGTTCATGCCTGCCCCTAAATGTCTAGTAACTTAGATACAATCTACACGTACATGTAAATACTTGTGCTACATGTATATGTGCACAGTAAGAATTAAAAATGCGACCCAAACTTATTAGTGTAAATAATATTGCGTTTGATTAACTTTGCAAAGGATGCAGAAAATGCTTCCATTTCTTTCTTGATCTGTGACTCACACTGACCAGAACTGTGCAGCTCCTCAGCTTGAGGTAGAAGTGACTGCAGTATCATGAACCTCCTCTCATTGCATGGATGGACCCGAAAATATTCCTTCACAGTGTCAGATAGTGCAGATACATCAGACTTAGGTAAGTGCTTCCAAAGTTTAATGGCTCTCTCAGGATTGAAGCAAGCCTTTGATGCTAACAGTAGCCCTACCTGATCAGCTTCTATCTCACGCTTACGCCTGAAGTAATAGCTGGACAATATTTTAGTTTTATTGAAGACTACATGAGTGAAGAATGATACTAAGACACTTGGAATGAAGAACCATATAGCAGCAATACAAACCAGTTTAAGCATAGAGACTAGATGAGAGTAACTGGAGTCCTCAGCTGCATGATTAAGAATAATGTGAGCCATTTCGTGGCTGAGCATTAAACTAGCTTCATCTATATTATGACAGGCATTTAGCATTCCAGAATATATAATGATATCACCAGTGGGTAAGCTCGCTATGTTCTTTGACTCTGGATTATCAACTATGGTTATCCTCCAGTCTATATCAGTGATCCCCTCACACCAGGAGTTGTGTGTTACTATCTGCCTAACGAGTGGGAAGACAATATTGGTATAGTACTGGTGGCTGGCTGGTAGTACCTTATGGTCTCCTATAAAATTTAATGTTTTAAGGTTCAGAGCATTGTCAGGCCCCACTGTCCCCATTTCCTGCTTCAATAACTGACACCTATCATCTCTGGAGTACATCATAAAGCGATATCTCTTAGTGAGAGGAACAAACTCCAAATGAGTGAAATAGTATACTCCTCCTCCTGCCAGGAAGAGGCTTCCAGCTCCGTAAAAGTATTTTCTCTGTCTCTTCAGTGAAGCTTTTATCTTCACCTTCCTGGCTTCTGGTAGTCGTTTCCATACTTCTCTAGCTGCCCTGGCACTGAATGCAACTACAAATGTTCCTGTTTGAGTGAAGAGCCAAATGGGGGGCGCTCTAAAGGATGGAGTGGTATGAAAGAAACGAGCTGATCTAACTAGCATGGAGCAGGTGATGGACGCCATCTTTAAGGAGGAGGGCCCTGGAGCGGACTCAGCTGATCAGCGCTGCGGAGGGGTTCGTAAAATAGACCACGCCCTTTAAATTAGATTAATGATTAAAATTCATTGTAAATCATTGAATTAATTAATTTATTACATGGTACAAAAAAATTTAGCGTTTTAAATTTCAGAGTGGTGGGATTAGTGTGGTCAACATGTACATGCAATTCTCTCTCCTCTCATTTTTTAGATATTGATGCTGCTGACATATTTTCAACATTCTTTGCTGGTCGTTCACCGTTTGATGGTGGACCAATTGGATTTGGCGGAATGCCCTTCACTTTAGCACTGATGGTGGAGGCAGTTTCTTTGCTACAGGATATATGCATTAATTATTTTAAGTTACATGTTTAACATTATCATCTTTTGTAATAACTAATGATTATAAACGTTATATAAATAAACATGGTGCTGTTATGAATACAGCAAGAAATAAAATAATAATTCAGATAAAAATTACATGTACATGTAAATACTTGTGCTACATGCATGTGTGCACAATAAGAATTAAAAATGCCACTCACAAACTACATGCAAATATTGTGTTAAAATCCGATTAACTTTGCCAAGGATGCAGAAAATGCTTTCATTTCTTTCTTCATCCGTGACTCACACTGACCAGAACTGTGCAGCTCCTTAGCTTGAGGTAGAAGTGACTGCAGTATCATGAACCTCCTCTCGTTGCATGGATGAGTTTGAAAGTATTCCTGAACAGTGTCTGATTCATTAAACATTGGTAAGTGCTTCCAAAGTTTAATGGCTCTCTCAGGATTGAAGCAAGCCTTTGATGCTAGCAGTAGCCCTACCTGATCAGCTTCCATCTCAAGCTTACGACTGTAGCGATTGTTGGATAGTATTGTAACTGTTCCATTGAAGAGTTTGTGAGTAAAGAATGATATTAAATCATTTGGAATGAAGAACCATATAGCAGCAATACAAACTAGTTTAAGCATAGAGACTAGGCCAGAGTGACTAAAGGTCTCAACTCCGTGATCAAGAATAATGTGAGCCATTTCATGGCTGAGCATTAAACTAGCTTCATCTATATTATGGCAGGCATTTAGCATTCCAGAAAATATCACAATATCGCCAGTGGGTAAGCTCACTGCATTAACTAACTCTGGATTATCAACTATGGTTATCTTCCAGTGTATATCATTGACTCTCTCACACCAGGAGTTGTGTGTTACTATCTGTCTAACGAGTGGGATGACAGTATTATAGTACTGGTGATCGGCAGGTAGTACCTTCTGGTCTCCTATTAATGCTTTAAGGTTCAGAGCACTGTCAGGCCCTGCTGTCCCCATTTCTTGCTTCAATAACTGACACATATCATCTCTGGAGTACATCATAAAGCGATATCTCTTAGTGAGAGGAACAAACTCCAAATGAGTGAAATAGTATACACCTCCTCCTGCCAGGCAGAGGCTTCCTGCTCCGTAAAAGTACTTTCTTTGTCTCTTCAGTGAAGCTTTTATCTTCACTTTCCTGGCTTCTGGTAGTCGTTTCCATACTGCTCTAGCTGCCCTGGCACTGAATGCAACTACAAATCTTCCTAGTGGAGTCAAGAGCCAAATGGGGGGTGCTCTAAAGGATGGAGTGGTGTGAAAGAAACGAGCTGATCTAGCCATCATGGAGGGGGTCATGGACGCCATTTATCTTAAAGAGGTGGGGCTCAACAACAAACCACGCCTTGTTTTAAAATTTGATTCAGCAAGAGAAAAATCGATCTCGCCACGTGGTAGGTAATGGCTGAAAGTACAGGAGACGATGTCCCTTCTGCCTCGACCTCTAGCTCTGAGCCTGATGATTTAGAGAAGAAGATTATTCGTCAGATAGAGGTGAATGGACCTGGTTTCCTTACTACAAGTTATTTTTCTTCTAGTTTTATTTTGGTGACAGAAACCTCAGTCGGGACAAGTTCCTTCAAAACAAGATCAAAGAGAATGAAGATGGATGTAAGTCACTTGCTTGCTTTTACGTCTGTGTTACATTACATCTTTAAGGGGTGGAGTTGAGTGTTCTTTTGACATTTAGTCGACTCAAGGCTCTTAGTACCGATTGCAGTCTCATTGCTGGTGCCCTGAGAAAATCAACTAGTGGGCTTTTAGAGGTAATGGCAGAACCGGGTTCATTTATGGGGCTTGACAGATGTTATGATTATATAAGCATGTATCGTGTTAGTTTTATTTTGTAGAATAATCTTCTAGTTAGTGTAGGCATGTTTATTTACTGTTTGAAGTCTTGTTGAATTTGATACATGTTCATCAGGTTATGAAATAACACTACTCATGGCCACAAGATGTCCTATGTGTTTGCCATTTTATGCCTTTTTAGAAATCTAAGATGCACACTTTCATTTTTCAATTACCGTATAGCACAAAAATTTCGAGGGACAAAAATTTGGCAAATTTGGCGAATAGAGTTTCATTTGCCAAAATAAAAACTACCATTTTGAGCCTTTATACGCATGCTCAATGGCACGTGGCCACTAATTCGCCAAATTAAAATCCGCCAATAACCAAAATTTAGCAATTCGCCAAATTTTACTCCCTCCAAAATTTCCGGCTATACGGTATTGTGACCACATGGAAAATTTATAGTTAAGAATATGCAACTATGCATTGATGTGATCTTGCCTTTATTTTACTATCTCATTTAGCCATTTTCGAAGTACATGGTCTTTGGCCTAATTTTTGAGCACCAATTAAAAAAATTGAAGAGCACTTATATGCATCAGAAAATGTAATGAAAAATGTTTCATAGCCATTCTTGATAGAATGATCTATGCTCAAACGTGAGCACATTTGCATGCCTTATTGGTACCTTATTTTAAACCCATTTATGGCAATGTACAGTATACGTGTGCATATGAATATGTAGTATCATGTACATTCATATATGCATGTATAGGTAAGTGAGGATGGTCTTAAAGTAAAGAGGAAATCATCAGATCCTGTTCCAACTCTATCCCTACTCTCCCCTGAGGATAGGAAGGACATGAGCAATCGCACTCTTTATATGGTAAACTCTAACTCGGTTCCATTTATTTTTATATTATTTTTCTAATTATAGAAAGGCTTTCCAAAAGATTCAACTCTTGATGACATTCAAGACTTTCTTCTCCCATTTGGAGAGGTTTGCCTTTTATAATATAATAATTATATTTGTATTTTATTTAATATTTTAGACTGAAATGATACGAATGAAGAAAGACCTTGACAAACAGTTTAAGGTGCTTATATGATGTTACATAGCTTTGTTTTATGTTGTGGTGCATGTAGGGATCAATTTTTGTTGAGTATAAGTTAGTGGACTCCATTAGTAAAGTACTGGAGAAGAAAGCAGAACTAAAGTATAAGGATGAGCTATTGACTGTGGAGACAAAGTATCCTCTGCAAAATATTTGAATTGTCATGATTTTATTTTATTTATCTGACACTGACAGGCAGGATTACTTTAAACGTAAGGATGCAGAGAGGAAGGAAAAGAAGGCTCAGTCTCGTGTAGAATCATCTTCAGGTTCTGCCACTGAAACATCAAAGTAAACATATTTCTGATATTTCCCACCCATAAAAAATCCAAACTTGATTGGAATTAGCTCAAACTTGCTACGCAACATAAGTACATGTATGCGTATCAGAAAAAATTATTAAAATGTTGACTTTTCTCCTGGTCATTTTTGACAAAACTTGGCCAATGATCCTGTACTATATAGTACAGAGTCTTTGGCCTGATTTTGGAGCAATTTTAAAAATTCATAAAAAATTCAATTTTGATTGGAATCAGCTCAAACTTGCTATGCAACATAAGCACATTTATATGTATCAGGAAAATGATTAAAATAAAGAATTCTCTATTTTTCAATTTTGGTGAAATTTGGCAAACAACCCTGTACTATAGTACAGGGTCTTTGGCCCGATTTTGGAATAACTTTGAAAATGCAGGAAAAACTCAATTTTGATTGGAATCAGCTTTAATTTGCTATACAACATAAGTACATGTGTATGTATCAGAAAGAATTGTAAAAAAGAGAATTCTCTCCCTTTCAATTTTGGTAAAATTTGGCTTGAGACCATGGGCATGTACATGTACTGTAGTATTGGTACAGTACTGGACCTGATTCATATGCCAAAATTGAGAAGCAATGCTTTTAATATGGTACAAGATGGCAGATGGCATAAATTTGCGAAAAATTAAATCTGCAAAATAAAAATCCGCAAAATCTATAGCCCTCGAAAAAAGGCACCCTACAGTAATCTTTATAGCTCGCCTTAGTAATGAATCAAACAGCTACCTTTGTACTGACAGAATGAGAGATGATCTGCTGCCAGCACAGACAATTACACACTTTTTTAATGTTGATAGAGATACCAATGGCACTACTTTTATCAGACAAGAAGGAGCTATACTTCACTTCACTGGCTGTGGGGATGGAACGACTCGTGAGACACTTAAGGTGATTGTTGAATAGAGTTTTTATTACTGCTATTCTTAATGTCTGACTTATTTTGAATTGAAACTTCAGACTTCAGATTTTTTTATTTTACTAGATAGTAATCATTTTTTACCATTAGGAATATTTTAGACAATTTGCAACTGTTGCTTGGGTTGACTTTCAAAAAGGAGACACTGAAGTATATATTTCTAGCCTATATCCCATATAATCAGTGTCACTATGCAGGGCTATATCAGATTTGATGAAGATGGAGGAGCAAAGAAAGCATATGATGGTGCTATGGCTAATGTACCGACTGGAGAAGTTTGTAAAATATGTGACAGTGACGTAACTTTAAAGGTTCTGGAAGGTTTGCCTATTGTAACTAGAATATGACATTATTCGTCTTTTCTTTTAAGGAGAAGAAGAGAGTGCTTACTGGGAGAAAATGAAAGAAGACCAAGCCAATAGGAAAGCGAATAAAGGTGACACAGATTGATGGAGCTTGTATGATACTTACCAACTTATTAGGAGGTGGTAGAGGAGGAGGAAGAGGAGGGAGGAGAGGGAGAGGAGGAGGAAGAGGTGGAGGGAGAGGAGGATGGAAAGGTGGTAGAGGAGGCAGAAAGAAGTCATTTGGAGAGGAAGAGGAGCCTCCTTCTAAGTCTATCAAACTAGAGGAAGATGGTGGTTCAAATCCTCCTGAAACTGCTCCTGCTACAACTGAATCTTAATACTTTATTTTTACTAAAATCAAAGAAATCATTAATCAATTTAGTTTATTCACTATTGCATGCCATGCTGTATCATATGGTTGCAAGCCTTTTTCTGCAGCAGTATAATTACTGCATATGCTGGTATGTTTGCTGAGATGAAATAATGTGGTGCTTAATCGCTTACCTTAGGGTGGGTATTAATTGTGCTCTTAAATTTTAGTGTTTTAAAGGGGACCCTGATTTAGCGAAATGTAATATTAGCGGAAATAGGAAGAAAATCAATGGTAAAACCCCATTCAATAGCATAACACTACTCAAGAAGCCCAATTTATATATTTAATTGGAGCATGCATAACACTCAAAAGGATCACCCTATCTACTGTTATCTTGTTACAGATCTTGCCTCTCTTGTGTACTTGTTTACACAGGTACCGTTTTTTAAGTACACTCGCTAAAAACGCTAAAATTAAGTGTCACAATTAATACCCACCCTAAGGTATATTATTTTGGATCTTTTGAATTATATTTATATAGCAATTACAAAACTTAGTGAAGTGTTAAAATCTACATTTTGTAGCATAAAATGTCATATGGTGTGGAGACCAAGAGTCCCCAGACTAATACTAATATACATTTATGTAGCATAAGTCAGTTTTAGAGATAGTTACTTCTTTTTTGACTTGCTCGTTTTGCGGCCTTGAGCTTTTTTATCTAACAGTTCCTTAATGGCATCTTTAGTGCGTGCATACTGGACACACACAGCTCCAATATTATCAATGGCACTGCCAGAGCAAATGCACTCCTTGAAATCCTGAAATTCCTCGTTTTTAGAAACAAGTTCATAGTATTCTTTTGCTGGTGCATCATTGCCATGAAATTTTTCTTTCTGCTTCAATTTGAAAGCTGTTCCATGTAAAGGAATGTAGACGTATGGTTGAAACACAGATGAAGGCAAAGGAAGCTCTTGATGGAGGCCCAATAATGATAAGAACCATCTAGCATGAGTAAGAGTGATCATCAAATGAGAGGACATCGTTATACCAGTTGGACCCGGACGAGCTAATATACGAGGAGGCAGCTTCTCTAAGGAGCAATAGAAGAATGCCTGAAGTATTGGTGTGACATAATCCTCTGGTATGAGCTTGTTTTGATATGAATATATGAAGCAAACACATGCCAGCAGTGAGCCAATATCAGGAACTCGACTAGTTGGAGGTATATCTTTAAAAGATTTTGCAAATGATTTAAGCAAAACAATGTGATCAGGCTTCTTAAAAACTTCAACAAGCAATGATATCTTTTGCTCATGGGATATTTCCTTTCTAAGTGTGTCAAGGTCTTCTGGCACACATGGGCTTGGAACATCTATTGGCCTTGGTACACACTCATCTATCTTACTTTGGCCAAACTCGGTAACACTTTTACAGCAAAGTAGCTTGTAGATGATTGTACGGACTGGTTGAAGAACATCATAAATGCAACACAACTTTTCGTCAAGCTGCTCAATCTCGTCCCTCCACAATATGCCATTGCGCACAACTGGCAAACACATGCGATCTATTTTAACTTCTGAGGCAATAAAATCACAAAGAGGAGAAGCAGCAGTACTGACAGAAGAATCCCCACTGGAGGCTGGCATAGGATGAGAGCATGTATAAAAGGCATATGAGTAATGCACAGCTGCAGCGTAACGTGGGTTCTTCTTACATACATCAGCAATCTCACGTATAGCTAAGAATGAGACTGGGTCCTTGCAAGCTTCTTCATTGTCTTTGATCCATTTTAGAACTGTTTTGGTATACTCATAAGTCTTAACATAGTTATAGTTTATGTATCCAAATACTAATTTTTTTACATCTATCTCATCATTTAAATCTGTAGTAAAATCATTACCACAGAGGACTGAGAAAGCTGGTAGACACTTTTCATCGATTTTAAGGCGTCTTGCAAGGTAACCTGGACTAATAGCACCACAATGCACTTCAGCAATCTTGTAATCGTCTGGTATATCATCATCAGAAAGTTTGAGAGCATTTTCTTGATCAAATAACTTGTAGTGAATAGCCGTTACTCCATCCATCAGCATCATGTCTGTATCATTAGTCAATATACCACAGACGTTACCATGTGTACGCATGTATTCCGCCATCAAATTATCAGCCTCTCCTTCACACGTAATTAATTCAACTTTTGCTTCTTGGAGTGCCATCACTAGCTCAGTAACAAGGAGTGGTTGCATAATTTTTTTTCCAAATTTAACTTCAGTCTTTGCATCATATTTAGTTATGAACGAATGAGAAAGTATGACCTTCAATGAATCCTTTGTCCGCTTTTCCCAAGTAGATAACTTCATCTCATATTCTTTACCCGATCCTCTTGGACCATCACAAAAGAACACAGGTTCTATGTCAATGTGACGCAGCATTTCCACAAATCTGATAAGCCTTGAGGTGTATTCCTTGAAATCAGCACCATACATGTCCGAGGACTTCTTTGCATTGTGTACTATGTCCAATAGCCAGAACACTATTGCTATGAAGTCACAAACAAGAATTGCTTTTGCTGCTGTGGGATCTCTGCTTTTGCGTTTGGTTTCACTAGAGAGAACGAGTGACTCTGGTTTCACGCAGTTGCTAATATACTTCCATAGTCCTTTCACTCCCATCCTTTTCTATGCGCCGAAGTTACTAAATCTCGGGCACTTCATTGGACACTCCCTCTGATAAAAAATAGAACAGGCATGTGCCTTGTTGTATCCCATTTCTATGACATCATTCTCTCTAAATTTAGAACAAATAATAATTATATTTAATTATTCATAGGCCTTGGCGGATTATGCCAACATAATTTTGAGCATAATAGGGCCCAAAAGCATAAGTATAAATGCATAATGTAAGCATAATAGAACTATAAAAGAAAATTTTGAAAAATTGCATTGAGAAATGCAATAAACAGGCACTTGCACTCAATAAATTAACTGTTTTCATGTTTAAACAGTTACTATTGCTCACAATATTGTCAAGAACTTCATAATTGAATTACAGGCTCAGATTTTTGGGTGGGGCTAAGTTATTATAATGAAATTCATGGGCATAATTGGGAGCATAATGGCTGATTGGTAGAGCATAATAGAGCTGTTTTCTGAGAATTGCAGCATAGCATAGTAGAGCAATTTTAGAGCATAATCTGCCAAACCCTAATTATTCATCATTAATAATGATTTTTATTACAGATCTAAACACACCTCTTCATAATTTTCTGACAAGTTAGGTATTACAAATCTATAATTGATTTGAATTTTAAAACATCAGACAAACATGTACACAATTAATCAGAGACATTGCAAGAAAACAATAAATGTAACGACCACAATTAACCATTATTATTAGTGTATTATCATTATTATCAGTTATTATTTGATCTTTGGCTCATTTGGAATTGAGGGTTTTGTTGTGATTCTATAAAACAACTCTTTTGCAAAAAACTGAGAGAGAAACAAAGAGAAGTGATAATGACAATCTTTAACAGTCGTTATTGGAAAGAAGCTCATAGTATTCCTTTGCTGGTGCATCATCGCCATGAAAATTTTTTTCTGCTTCAATTTGAAAGCTGTTTCATGTAAAGGAATGTAGACATATGGTTGAAACACAGATGAAGGCAAAGGAAGTTCTTGATGGATGCCCAATAATGATAAGAACCATCTAGCATGAGTAAGAGTGATCATCAAATGAGAGGACATCATTACACCAGTTGGACCAGGACAAGCTGATATACGAGGAGGTAGCTTCTCTAAGGAGCAATAGAAAAATGCCTGAAGTATTGGTGTGACATAATCCTCTGGTATGAGCTTGTTTCGATATGAATATATGAAGCAAACACATGCCAGCAGTGAGCCAATATCAGGAACTCAATCAACTGGAGGTATATTTTTGAGAGATTTCATAAATGGTAGCAAAACAATGCAGTAAAACTTCAACAAGCAATAATATCTTTTGCTCATGGGATATTTTCTTTCTAATAGTGTGTTCACACTTCCTCCCCAGATGTACAGAACTGTACCCAATTATATAAGTTTGGTTATAAAAAACCATACTGGTAGCAGTTCACACTGCACAACTTAACTACACCAACTTCACTTCAAAACTTAACTGCACCATTTCAGAGCACTTACTTTGGTGCACCACTTTAGCCTGGTTTGGTTTGGTTACAGTAGTGCAGTTTAGTTATGTTCACACTTGTTATAAAAATTACACTATACTTCCCCAAAACCCAGTTCCATGTATAGTTCTGAAGGGTAGTGTGAACAGGGTAATAGTGTGTCAAAGTCTTTTGGCACACATGGGTTGAACATTTATTGGTTTTTGTACATACTCATCTATCTTACTCTGGCCAAGCTCTGTAACACTTTCACAGCAAAGTAGCTTGTAGATGATCATACAGACTGACTGGTTAGAGGACATCATAAATACAACACAATTTTTTGTCAAGCTGCTCAATCTCGTCTCTCCACAATATGCCATTACGCACAACTGGCAAACACATGTGATCTATTTTAACTTCGGAGGCAATAAAATCATAAAGAGGAGAAGCAGTGTAGTACTGACAAAAGAATTCGCACTGGAGGCTGGCATAGGATGAGACTGTGTATAAATGGCATATGAGTAATGCACAGCTGCAGTGTAGCATCTTCATTGTCCTTGATCCATTTGAGCACTGTTTTGATATACTCATAAGTCCTAACATAGTCATAGTTTATGCATCCAAATACTAATTTCTTTATATCTATCTCATCATCTTATTAAAATCATTACCACAAAGAGTTGAGAGAGCTAGTAGACACTTTTTATCTACTTTAAGGCGTCTTGCAAGATATCCTGGACTAATAGCACCACAATGCACTTCAGCAATCTTGTAATTATCTGATATGTGATCATCAGAAAGTTTGAGAGCATTTTCTTGATCAAAAAACTTGTAGTGAATAGTCGTTACTCCATGTATCAGCATCATGTCTGTATCATTGGTCAATATACCACAGACCTTACCATCAGCCTCTCCTTTGCACGTAATTTTTGCTTCTTGGAGTTCCATCATGAGCTCAGTAACATAGTGGTTGCATCAGCAATTAATTTTTTCTAAATTTAATTCAGTCTTTGCATTGTATTTTGTTATGAATGAATGTGAATGCATGCATGACCTCTAATGAATCCTTCGCTCTCTTCTCCCAAGTAGATAATTTCATCTTGTATTCTTTACGTGACCAGGACGAGCTGATATACGAGGAGGTAGCTTCTCTAAGGAGCAATAGAAGAATGCCTGAAGTATTGGTGTGACATAATCCTCTGGTATGAGCTTGTTTCGATATGAATATATGAAGCAAACACATGCCAGCAGTGAGCCAATATCAGGAACTCGACTAGTTGGAGGTATATCTTTGAGAAATTTTGCAAATGGTTGAAGCAAAGCAATGTAATAAGGCTCCTTAAAAGCTTCAATGAGCAATGATATCTTTTGCTCACGGGATAATTCCTCTCTGAGTGTGCTGAGGTCATCTGGGAAGATACATGGGCTTAGAACCTTTATTCGTTTTTGTATAAACTCATTTATCTTACTTTGGCCAAACTCGGTAACACTTTCACAGCAAAGTAGCTTATAGATGATCATAGGAACTGGTTGAAGGACATCATAAACGCAAGGCAATTCATCATCGAGCTGCTCAATCTCGTCCCTCCACAATATGCCATTCTTCACAACTGGCAAACACTTGCGATCCAGTCTAAGACTGCTTACTTCCAAAACAACAAGCTCATAAATAGCGGGAGAAACGGTATTGTGACTTTCATCAGAACTGACAGTAGAATCACTATCTGATTGATGAAAGAATGAATCAGGCAGAGAAACTTCATTTTCTTCATCATCAATGCTGTCTGCTTCATCAATGCTACCAGCTTTTTTATCAATGCTGTATGCAGTATTGATATTTGGTGGCTTTGCAAAAACTTCGTCATCATCATCAGAACATTCATTATTATCTAAAGCATTGCTTGAATTTACTTTAACATCTCCCACTGATTCATTGGATCCAGATGCAATATCCTTGATACAAAAAGGTATTGCAGTAGTATCATCATACTCTTCTTCTGTACTGTCTTGACTCTCATCATTACTATCCCTGCTTACTGAATTGGAGGATGCAGCTGGCATAATTGCAGCAACTGAAGCAGGATTAGAGCATGTATAAAAGGCATAAGAGTGACGCACAGCTTTAGTGTAGCGTGGTTCCTTCTCACATATATCAGCAATGTGGTTGGCCTCATGCAAGCGTCTTCATTGTGTTTGATCCATGTCAGCACTCTCTTGATATAGTCACTAATCCGAACATAGTGCTTGTATCCAAATACTAATTTCTTTATATTGATCTCATCATTCAAGTTCCCTGTAAAATCATTACCACAGAGGATTGAGAAAGCTGGTAGACACTTTTCATTGATTTTAAGGCGTTTTGCAAGGTAGCCTGGACTAATAGCACCACAATGCACTTCAGCAACCTTGTAATCTTCTGATACTTCATCATCAGAAAGTCTGAGAGCACCTCTTTGATCAAATAACTTGTAGTGAATAGCCGTTACTCCATGCATCAGCATCATGTCAGTATCATTGGTCAGTATGCCACAGACGTTACCATGTACACGCATGTATTCCGCCATCAAATTATCAGCCTCTCCTTTGCACGTAATTAATTCAACTTTTGCTTCTTGGAGTGTCATCACGAGCTCGGTAACAAGGAGTGGCCTCTTAATCTTTTTCCCAAATTTAACTTCAGTCTTTGCATCGTACTTAGTTATGAGCGAATGAGAAAGTATGACCTCCAACGAATCCTTTGTCCTCTTCTCCCAAGTAGATAACTTCATCCTATATGCATTATCCGATCCTCTTGGACCATCCCAAAAGAACACAGGTTCTACTGATGTCAATGTGACGCAGCATTTCCACAAATCTGATGAGCCTTGAGGTGTATTCCTTGAAATCAGCACCATACAGTGCAATATATCTCTCCGAGGACTTTTTGCATCGTGTACTATGTCCAATAGCCAGAACACTATTGCTATGAAGTCACACACAAGAATTGCTTTAGCTGCTGTTGGATCTCTGCTTTTGCGTTTCGTTTCAGTAGAAAGGATGAGTGGCTCTGGCCTCACGCCAGTTGGGCAGTTTCTAATGTACTTAAATAATCCTTTTACCATAA